>NC_057808.1:64614624-64842167 GCF_018294505.1 Triticum aestivum | reverse complement strand
GCTGCCACCGCACTCGCCGCCGCGGATGCTGCCCGCACGCCCAGCGTCCTCCCCTCCGGCGTCTTCTCCTCCTCCCGTCGCCGGGCGCCTCTTCCCCGAGCTCCAGCGCCGCCGCCGTCGAGGAGCCCGGCCAGATCTGGATCGAGGTAGCTCCGGCGTTGACTTTCCCGAGACCCCGTTTTTTCTCCAAGTGTTCAATATGTTACAGCATGTGTCCATGTTCATCAGTGCATAACTCTCTGCATATAGCTCCGTTTCACGCGTGTAATATGTCAAATTGTTTGTCTCATGATGCTCTACATTTTGTTCAATTGCACGATGTTCATTAGAGGCCATCTTGATGCCCAAATCTCTGTTGCAAGAGGGCTAGTTGCTGTTATCTGCTGGTTCTTATCAGAACTTGGAGATTTGTCTTTTTTGTATCATTTAATCTGTGCATCTTATGGGCATGAGCTCTACATGTGTTTTGTTGTATTCCATGCCATATTTCCAAGGGTGTATGCCATGTATTTTTGTCATCTCTGTGGTGACTAGAACAAGCATGCAAACTAGGCCCCGTAATGTTTCTGATTTCAGGGACTTGGTGATTTCTCCAAGTCTGTCTGCTGTTATTTTATTGCCATGTAAACTTGATGCTACAGAGAGATCCATGCATATTTTGGTGATGTTCAGTAAAGATCTTTTGTAGATATAGTTGTAATGGATCCATTCCTGCCCTTGTTTGCAATTTTGGAATGCCATAGCATGACTCAATCTTGCTCTACTTTTGCTATAAACTATTTCTGGCAGATTCTTAACATTATATTCATTTTTGCCAAGCTTATTGTAGTTGATCCATACATGCTATGTATTTGCTCTTGCCATGGATAGCTTCATAAACATGCCATCTTGCAGTAGGTATGCTTTTTTTGTCATGCATTGCCTTGTGGTGAGTGCGTCAAGCTCACCAAGATGCCCTCATATTATTATTTCTGCCATGCTCTGTTTTCTGCTAAGTCTGAAACCTGATAACGAAACTTGCTATGTTTACATGCTTGCCATCATATCTTCTGGTCCTTTTTGGCTTATGGTCAGTAAGGGACTTTTGTCATATGCATTTCGTAGAATACTTTCATGCCTTGTTTTGCCATGTTAAGTTCCTGTAGCATGTTGATTTCGTGCTCTGAACATTGCTACCTGATGCTGTTTCAGACATGTCCAGTAATTTCACCAAGTCTGTGAACCTGTTATCTTTTGCACTTTCGCCATGCTTGTTTGAGCTTGTTATGTTGTGAACTAGCCGTAGCTCAGTGTTCATCTTTTGTCAAGCATCTCCTGTAGATTACTGCCATATGCTTCGTTGCTATGTTGGAGTGCTGTAGCATTGTTACTTGTTGCATTTTAAGTGCTATCGTGCTGTTAATCGCAGATTCGTGTCATTCTTGTTTTGCTTGCCATTTGCAAACCGTGCATCCGTTTCCGGTGATCTTTATATCGATTTCGACCAAAATCATCTCATCTTTCCAGTGGCATGCTTGGTTTGCCAAGTTACTGCCTTGTTCATCATTTTCCTCCCGAGCATGCATACGCACCGCATATCATATCTCGCATATCATACATGTGTTGCATCATGTTGCTCGTGCATTTCTCGTGATTGATTGTGGTTCCGTTGCTTGTGTTCTTGTCTTGGGTAGAGCCGGGAGACGAGTTCGTGAACGAGGAACCTGTTGAGTACGCTTACGAGGATCAAGCTTTCGACAACTCTGAGAACCTTGCAGGCAAGATGACCACCCTCGAAATCACTTCTATCTTTGCTTTGCTAGTTGTTCGTTCTATTGCCATGCCGCGCTACCTATCACTTGCTATATCATGCCTCCCATATTGCCATGTCAGCCTCTAACCATCCTTTCCTAGCAAATCGTTGTTTGGCTAAGTTACCGCTTTTGCTCAGCCCTTCTTATAGCGTTGCTAGTTGCAGGTGAAGTTGAAGTTTGTTCCATGTTGGAACATGGATATGTTGGGATATCACAATATCTCTTATTTAATTAATGCATCTATATATATTTGGTAAAGGGTGGAAGGCTCGGCCTTATGCCTGGTGTTTTGTTCCACTCTTGCCGTCCTAGTTTCTGTCATACCGGTATTATGTTCCTTGAGTTTGCGTTCCTTACGCGGTCGGGTGATTTATGGGACCCCCTTGACAGTTCGCCTTGAATAAAACTCCTCCAGCAAGGCCCAACCTTGGTTTTACCATTTGCCACCTAAGCCTTTTCCCCCAGTTTTTCGCGAGCCCGAGGGTCATCTTTATTTTAAACCCCCGGAGCAGTGCTCCTTCGAGTGCTGGCCCAAACTGGGCGATGTGCGGCGCCCCCTGGGCAACCAGGGTCTATGCCAACCCGACGTCTTGCCATCCGGTGTGCCCTGAGAACGAGATATGTGCAGCTCCTATCGGGATTTGTCGGCACATTCGGGTGGCTTTGCTGGTCTTGTTTTACCATTGTCGAAATGTCTTGTAAACCGGGATTCCGAGACTGATCGGGTCTTTCCGGGAGAAGGTTTATCCTTCATTGACCGTGAGAGCTTATGATGGGCTAAGTTGGGACACCCCTGCAGGGTATTATCTTTCGGAAGTCGTGCCCGCGGTTATGAGGCAGATGGGAATTTGTTAATGTCCGGTTGTAGAGAACTTGTCACTTGACCCAGTTAAAATACATCAACTGCGTGCGTAGCCGTGATGGTCTCTTCTCGGCGGAGTCCGGGAAGTGAACACGGCCTGAGTTATGTATGACGTAAGTAGGAGTTCAGGATCACTTCTTGGTCATTGCTAGATGACGACCGTTCTGTTGCTTCTCTTCTCGCTCTCTCTTGCGTATGTTAGCCACCATATATGCTTATTGTCGCTGCAGCTCCACCTCATTACACCATCTTTTCCTACAAGCTTAAATAGTCTTGATCTCGCGGGTGTGAGATTGCTGAGTCCCCATGACTCACAGATTCTACCAAAACAGTTGCAGGTGCCGACGATGCCAGTGTAGATGATGGGATCGATCTCAAGTGGGAGTTCGATGAGGAACATGGTCGTTACTATGTGTCTTTTCCTGGTGATCAGTAGTGGAGCCTAGTTGGGACGATTGGGGATCTAGCATTTGGGGTTATCTTATTTTCATTTGGATTTTGACCGTAGTCAGTCTATATGTTTGTATTTTGGATGATGTATGAATTATATTTATGTATTGTGTGAAGTGGCGATTGTAAGCCAACTCTTTATCCCATTCTTGTTCATTACATGGGATTGTGTGAAGATGACCCTTCTTGCAACAAAACCACTATGCGGTTATGCCTCTAAGTCGTGCCTCGACACGTGGGAGATATAGCCGCATCGTGGGCGTTACATCCACCGTCGACCTCCTCCAGCCTCCACCGCGCGCTACTCCATCGGCTACTGTGCAACCAGCCCTCTCCACGGGCTCCTGTTCAACCACCCCTCCACGGGCTACTGTTCATCCAGCCATCCACCGTCTACCGTTCATCCAGCTCTCCACGGGGTGGTCCTGTTCATCCAGCCCCAACCGGCTCGATCGATCGGGGTCCTGTTCATCCAGAGGCAACACCACGGGGTCCTCTTCATCCACCCCCACCGGGAACTGTTCATCCAACCCCCCAGCAACGCTCACTGTTCATCCAGAGGCAGCATCGATCGGCTTCAGTTAGCAGCAGTAGCGAAGGAATTGCTCGATCGGGTTCAGTTAACAACCATCGATCGATCGCTCGGGTTCAGTAACGCATAGCCTGCAGTGCAATCGCTCGGGTTCAGTTAGAGCCCAACGCCTCGCACCCATGCGCGTGCGTGTATGAGAGAAACGCGCATCGCTCGGCCCCGACCACCCCACCGTAACTGGGAACACCCCGATATTTTCCTCGCCCTCGCTTCTACCACGGTTTTTCCGTCATGGACGGCCCAAAGAATGTCATGCAGCTGCGTCTCCGGCTCGCCCAGGACGAAAAGCCTATTTTCTGTCATGATTTTTTGTCATAGAAGTAGGAGCCCACCACACCTATGATGATACCGGGTTTTGTCACAATTATCATCATAGAAGTGTCATAAGTATGACATAATTTTTTTTCGTTCGGCCCAAAATGTCACGGATGTGTCTTTTTTTTGTAGTGATACATGTTGCGCCATTGGAGTTTCAATTGGATCCTTCATATTCGAAAGTAGTTGGTATGAGTAAATACAGTGATGCAACAGCAAAGGAGTATGGACCATAGCTACGGAATCTGACCTGAGAACAGTTGCACTTCTTCTTTAAACGTGGAGTTTGGGTTCGCTGTGGTGGTCTTCGTGCTTTGGGCACTGCAGTTGCTTTACAAGCTGCTCGTGTGGGGGTACTCTGTGGTGGACATGGTGCTTTGTCAACTAGAAGTGGGTTACTATCCGCTGGGGTTGGGGTTAGATGGGTTGTAGCTGGTTCTCTGCCCAACGGTGTAAGTGTGGAATCTGGAAGAGTCTCGATTATGTGTGGTGGGGAAAGTTTGTGGGCCAGTACAACCATGGTTCTATCTGCATCGATGGGTAGCACTGTCTTTTGTGAAGAACGGATTTTTGCTCCCTTAGATACTGCCATCACCCCTTCCAATTCAAATGGCTGATAAACAAGAAAAGAAATTGAACGTACAGACATTGTATGATAGACAGATGTGGTAATTCACATATATGTTGTCTAAGCAAACAGGACAGCATGACACAATTTCACATATATGTTGCCTAACTAAACAGGATAGCATGACACAGTTTCAGATATATGATGGATAACTTAACAGGATATAATGGCATAATTCAACATATGATGAGTATCTAAATAGGATGACATGACAAAACTATATGATGTCTTTCTAAAATAGGTTGGGATGAAATAATTCACATAAATGTTGTCTAAGTATACAGGATGGCATGATATAATTGACATAATTGATTCATATACTAAGCAGATGACACTCTCATGTATGATCTCTAAACTAAGCAGATGGAATTCAATATTGTGCATATGATGTCTAAACTAAGCAATGCAAGACACCATATGCATGATATGAGAAATATAAACATTGCAACTTAGAGCATACACCTCAGGTGGGATATAGGACTGGTCATCTGTCTCTGAATCCTCCTCTGAGGAGCTCCCTGTAACCATCGAGATATATGCTTCAACGGGTACCATTGCCTGCTCTGAAGACCTTGTTTTCACTCCTGATTTTTCCATAACCGGCTCAAATGGCTGATACACATGAAGAGTAGTTCAATATACACAGATTGTCGACAAATGGAATACGTAATGAAAAAAAGATGGCATGAGATAATTCACATATATGATGCCTGACTACATGGCGGTGCATAATTCACATATATGATAACTGGCTGAGAAACATGGCATTGCATAATTCACATATCTGATATAGAAAGCAAACATGAGGCATTCACACAAAGCATGTCTAATCTAAGCAGATGGCATGGCAATGCAAGACACCATATGCATGATATGAGCAATATAACCTTGCCAAGTTAGAGCATGCACCTGGGGGGGGGATACGACTGGTCATCTGTCTCTGAATCCTCCTCTGAGGAGCTCCCTGTAACCATCGAGATATATGCTTCAACAGGTACCATTGCCTGCTCTGAAGACCTTGTTTTCACTCCTGATTTTTCCATAACCGGCTCAAATGGCTGATACACATGAAGAGTAGTTCAATATACACAGACTGTCGACAAATGGAATACGTAATGAAAAAAAAGATGGCATGAGATAATTCACATATATGATGCCTGGCTACATGGCGGTGCATAATTCACATATATGATAACTGGCTGAAAAACATGGCATTGCATAATTCCCATATACTCCCTCTATTCCTAAATATTTGTCTTTTTAGAGATTTCAAATGGACTACTACATACGGACGTATATAGACATATTTTAGAGTGTAGATTCACTCATTTTGCTCCGTATGTAGTCACTTGTTGAAATCTCTAAAAAGACAAATATTTAGGAACGGTGGGAGTATGATATAGAAACCAAACAGGTGGCATTCACACAAAGAAAATTAGCTGATGACATATAAGATGAATAATGTAAGCAATGCGAAGCGCCATATGCATGATATGACCAACATCAGCATGCCAGGTTAGAGCAAACACCTCAGGTGGTAAATAGGAGTGGTCGGCTCCCTCTGAATCCCCATCTGAACAGTTATCTTCCTCTGGAATACAATCTGGAATGGCGGGAGGGGGGCACTTCGCCCACCATGGAGCGGCGTATGCATGACATTGTATTCCCACGCAACGGTCTTCTCTTTTTTCTCTACATGTTCTACGATTGTGTACAATAACTAACATGCATAATAAAAATTAGTTAGATTTTGTAAGGCCTAAGGGGTGGATGCAGAAATCAAGACTGATGGTAGCAACCGAGTGGATAGATCTAAAACTAATGATAGCAGGTAGATTATAGCTTCAGTTTAAAAAGATAGACAATGGATCATCTACCGTTTGTTGCCCACCCAACATGAACCACATAGAAGACCCCAGATGAACAAGATAGTAGACATATACTATTCATTGCTGCCTTGATATGAGACCCACGGGCATTTTAAAACTCAAGTCTGAACGATAAAGTAGTAGGTGATAATAACCGATGTATAACATAAGCAAACACGAAAGACTACGACCTCTCTTACGGAACTGTGTAGTCCTCAGGTTCATCTGCTCAGTCGATGATGGTAATGCAGTTGGTGTGGCTGCCGGCAATGGGGAAGATGATTTGAGGCGGCGAAAGAAAGTTTGCAGGGGGAATCTCTGTTGCAGTGAACACTTCTGTCGATGGTGCACCTCATGTGGGGTGGATGACGGCATGGCAGGAGCAGGACATAACACACAGAGTTTTCTTTGACGCCTATCTGAAAATGAAGTAAATCTGTAAGGGCTCCTTAGAATTGGAGGATTCTATAAATGCAGGGACAGGAAAAACACAGGAATAGGATAGGAATGCACGTGCAAAACAGAGCATTTGGAAACATAGGATTTCTGTGAACCTCGGTGTTTGGTTCACATGAATTGGAAGAACACGGGAATGGAGAAACATGGTCAAATTAAAGTCAAACCACGTGAAAATGAAAAGATAAGAATCTTATTATGCCAGTAATGCAATTTGTCCTGTTCTTCATGCATATTAATTTGAAAAGGACGTCCAACTGGATATTAAAATTCCTACCATTTTTCTTTGAAAGAGACACCAAAGGAAAAAAATCCTCCAGATTTGCTTTGCTCCACTCCTAACTAAATGCATGAATAGTAGTACCATAGTAGTTCCATAGGAAAGGATCCCTGAGGGATCGATATGAATGCAGAGTAACAAAGTGATGCGAAGAGTGTACAACCTCTCTTGCATAGCCTTGTCGACCTCAGCATCATTGGATTGGACGTGGAGGATGGTGATGCTGGTGTGACTGTCGGAGGCGGGGAAGAAGATCCGAGGCCTCTGGAAACGGCACCAAGGGTACTGCTCCGCTGTGATGGACGGTTCCGTCGTTGGAGCAGCTCCGGTGAGGTGTACGGCGGCGAGGCTGAAGCAGGACAAGACAGACAACGTTAATCTGAAGTGGGACTCTAATATCATCTGCAATAGATGATGTAAAATACATCACCAAAAAGTGCTAGATGTAAAATGCATCAGCCGCGCCACGGCCGCTCTGACAGATGTTGTAAATACTGTTTACTCTAAACTTAACTGAGAAACTGAACTTTACAGTCGAAACTGAATTTTACTGTCGAAACTGATTGAACTAGTAGAAGAGCATTGCAATAGATGTTTAGGGTATTCAAGCACTAGTAGCAGAGAAGCAGTGATCTAAATCAGCAGACGCTCGAGAAGGGAACACACTAGCAGAGAGCAAGTCGTGCAGCAGAACCGCGAGCGAGTGCTAAAACAGCAACTCCTGTAGCTGCTGGAGGTCGTGCAGCAAAAGCAGCAGCGCGAGCGAGAGCAAGAGCAGAGCAGCAGCACGAATGAGAGGAAGAGCAGAGCAACAGCGCGACCGACAGCAATAGCAGAGCAGAGCAGCAGCACGAAGTGGCCGCCGAGGAAGCAACGACATGGGGGAGAGACGTCGTGGATGAAGTGGCCGGTGACGGCGCCATCGATGGAGACCCGCCATGGCTGCTCGGTATTGAGCACTGGCGGCCCCGTGAGATCGAACAAAAGATAAAATGCAGCAATGAGTGCAGAACCTCCTTGGTGGTGCCGAGTTGGCCTCGGCTTCATCGAAGGAATTGGAGAGGGTGCTGCGGTTCCGGTGGGGCAGGTCAAGACAACGTTGTGGGGATGGAGGTGGCGCGATAGACGAGGCGAACGTCGGGGCATCTCCTTGGAGGTGGAGGACGGGGCAGCTGATCCAGTGGGACGATGAGATCGACGACGGATCCTCATCCGGTGCGGTGGATGAGGGACGATGAGCTATTGCGATGGACGACATCGTCGGGGAAGAGTCTCTGGCTGGGCGGCGGTCGGGAGGCCGACCGAGGAGCGTGGGGTTTCGTGGGTTTTGTCGGCCTCGGTGTATGCTACCTCCTGAGCACTGCGTTGGTTTTCCCTTGAAGAGGGAAGGGTGAGGCAGCAAAGTAGCGTAAGTATTTCCCTCAGTTTTTGAGAACCAAGGTATCAATCCAGTAGGAGACTGCATGCAAGTCGCCTCGTACCTATACAAACAAATAAGAACCTTGCAACCAATGCGATAAAGGGGTTGTCAATCCCTTCACGGCCACTTGCAAAAGTGAGATCTAATAGAGATAATAAGATAAATATTTTTGGTATTTTTTTATGATATAGATTGAAAGTAAAGATTGCAAAATAAAATAGATTGGAAACTTATATGATGGAAGATAGACCCGGGGGCCATAGGTTTCACTAGTGGCTTCTCTCAAGATAGCATACGTATTACGGTGGGTGAACAAATTACTGTCGAGCAATTGATAGAAAAGTGCATAATTATGAGAATATCTAGGCATGATCATGTATATAGGCATCCTGTCCGCGACAAGTAGACCGAAACGATTCTGCATCTACTACTATTACTCCACACATCGACTGCTATCCAGCATGCGTCTAGAGTATTAAGTTCATAAGAACAGAGTAACGTATTAGGCAAGATGACATGATGTAGAGGGATAAACTCAAGCAATATGCTATAAACCCCATCTTTTTATCCTCGATGGCAACAATACAATACGTGTCGTTTCCCCTAGTGTCACTGGGATCGAGCAACGCAAGATTGAACCCAAAGCTAAGCACTTCTCCCATTGCAAGAAGGATCAATCTAGTAGGCCGAACCAAACTGATAATTCGAAGAGACTTGCAAATATAACAAATCATACATAAAAGAATTCAGAGGAGATTCAAATATTGTTCATAGGGAATCTTGAACATAAACCCACAATTCGCCGGATCTCGACAAACACACCGCGAAAAGAATTACATCGAATAGATCTCCAAGAAGATCAAGGAGAACTTTGTATTGAGATCCAAAGAGAGAGAAGAAGCCATCTAGCTAATAACTATGGACCCAAAGGTCTATGGTAAACTACTCACACATCACCGGAGAGGCTATGGTGTTGATGCAGAAGCCCTCCGTGATTGATTCCCCCTCCGGTGGAGCGCCGGAAAAGGCCCCAAGATGGGATCTCACGGGTACAGAATGTCGCGGCGGTGGAAATAGGGTTTCGTGGTGCTCCTGGATGTTTTCGGGGTACATGGCTATATATAGGAGGAAGAAGTAGGTCGGTGGAGCTACGAGGGGCCCACGAGGGTGGGGGCGCGTCCAGGGGGCAGGCGCGCCTCCCTGCCTCGTGGCCTCCTCGCTTCTTTCTTGACGTCCACTCCAAGTCCCCTGGATCACGTTTGTTCCAAAAATAACTCTCCCGAAGGTTTCATTCCGTTTGGATTCCGTTTGATATTCCTTTTCTGCGAAACACTGAAATAAGCAAAAAAACAGCAATTTGCACTGGGCCTTGGGTTAACAGGTTAGTCCCAAAAAATAATATAAAAGTGCTTAGTAAAGCCCATTAAACATCCAAAACAGATAATATAATAGCATGGAACAATAAAAAATTATAGATACGTTGGAGACGTATCAAGCATCCCCAGGTTTAATTCCTACTCGTCCTCGAGTAGGTAAATGATAAAAACAGAATTTTTGATGTGGAATGCTACCTAGCATATTTCCCAATGTAATTTCCTTTATTGTGGCATGAATGTTCAGATCCGAAAGATTCAAGACAAAAGTTTAATATTAACATGAAAATAATAATACTTCAAGCATACTAACAAAGCAATCATGTCTTCTCAAAATAACATGGCCAAAGAAAGTTATCCCAACAAAATCATTTAGTCTGGCTATGCTCTATCTTCATCACAGAAAGTATTTAATCATGCACAACCCCGATGACAAGCCAAACAATTGTTTCATACTTTTGATGTTCTCAAACTTTTTCAATCTTCACGCAATACATGAGCGTGAGCCATGGACATAGCACTATATGTGGAATGGAATGGTGGTTGTGGAGAAGACAAAAAAGGAGAAGATAGTCTCACATCAACTAGGCATATCAACGGGCTATGGAGATGCCCATCAATAGATATCAATGTGAGTGAGTAGGGATTGCCATGCAACGGATGCACTGAGCTATAAGTGTATGAAAGCTCAACAAAATAAACTAAGTGGGTGTGCATCCAACTCGCTTGCTCACGAAGACCTAGGGCATTTTGAGGAAGTCCATCATTGGAATATACAAGCCAAGTTCTATAATGTAAAATTCCCACTAGTATATGAAAGTGACAACATAGGAGACTCTCTATCATGAAGATCATGGTGCTACTTTGAAGCACAAGTGTGGTAAAATGATAGTAACATTGTCCCTCCTCTCTTTTTCTCTCATTTTTTTATTTGGGCCTTTTTCTTTTTTTATGGCCTTTTTTGTCTTTTTTCGTCCGGAGTCTCATCCCGACTTGTGGGGGAATCATAGTCTCCATCATCCTTTCCTCACTTGGGACAGTGCTCTAGTAATGATTATCATCACACTTTTATTTACTTACAACTCAAAAATTACAACTCAATACTTAGAACAAAATATGACTCTATATGAGTGCCTCCGGTGGTGTACCGGGATATGCAATGAATCAAGAGTGACATGTATGAAAGAATTATGAATTGTGGCTTTGCCACAAATACGATGTCAACTACATGATCATGCAAAGCAATATGACAATGATGAAACGTGACATAACAAACGGAACGGTGGTAAGTTGCATGGCAATATATCTCGGAATGGCTATGGAAATGGGAATGAAATTCAAACATCTGGGCATCGTGGCTCAGCTGAGAACATTGAGAAACTTGGTTTTAAAATTATTGTAAATCCAAAACACGCCTGAAAATCATGAAACTTGGCATGGTGTCATGTCATGGTACTACCATGCCCTGGTAAAAAAAATGGCCAAATAGGAACACATTTTGGTATAAGCTTCTTGCAAACCGGAGCTTCTCTCAAGAAGGCTTGTGGTTCTGAGAGGGAACGTGTCACCTCTGAGTGCGAAACAATATACGCTGCCCCACTCGAGTTTCTTTACAGAGGCAACATAGAACTACATGAGTGCCCTGTTAAATTTTGGAATTATTCCGGGTTCGTTTGGCCTTTTTTATGCATTAATTCATTTTCTAGTCATTTAATGTGCATAATTCAAATTTGAAGTACAAGCACATGCTCCCGTGCACCAAAGTTGGTTGAAAATCACATGTGTGTCTTCGGGTGAATTTGTAGGTCCCATGCAAGAAAAAGGAATGAAATTCAAACATCTGGGCATCGTGGCTCGCCGAGAACATTGAGAAACTTGGTTTTAAAATTCTTATAAATCCAAAACACGCGTGAAAATCATGAAACTTGGCATAGTGTCATGTCATGGTACTACCATGCTGTGGTAAAAAAATTGGCCGAATAGGAACAAGTTTTGGTATAAGCTTCTTGCAAACTGGAGCTTCTCTCAAGAAGGCTCGTGGTTCTGAGAGAGAACGTGTCACATTTGAGTGCGAAACAATATACGCTGCCCCCCTCGAGTTTCTTTATAGAGTCAACATAGAACTACATGAGTGCCCTATTAAATTTTGGAATTATTCCGGGTTTGTTTGGCCTTTTTTATATACTAGATGACCCGGTTGCGCCAATTGCGCAAGAAGCCATTTAGAAGGAATGTTAGTAGTGAAGAAGTAAGAGACGTAAATGAAAAGATGATGCTACGTGGATTGTATTACAGATAGTAGAATGGCTTAAACTGGTTAGCGCAAAAAGCTAATTAAAACCAAGAATTATGGTATCGATAACCATTTTATATGCACAAAGATCATTTCATTATTGGCCAAAGAGAAAACAAATATGTTCATGCCATATTGTTCGAAGCCACTCTCAATAAAATAGCATCCAGCATAACATGAACCGTTTTGAATAATTTGGAACCATAGATATCTAAACAAGCAACATCCACCTTCAGGACCTGATGCATAAGAAATGGTCTCTCAGGAACCATATCCATTCAAGTAGGCTGTAAAGGGAAAGAAAGATAAAGATAAATGATTAACAATGTTGATAGCATGAAGCAAGACATATGGAAAGTGAAGCAAATGTGTCACAGATTGCAGAAAAGTATTTCAACCATGAAGATGGGTACGAAAGCTAATATCACGCTTATTATTACACAACTGATTAAGTATAAATAAGTGAAGATATTCATTGCTGTACAATATTAGCATGTAGGCCTAGGATATGGTTCCATTCTTAGTCCATCTGGAGCAGCCCGTATAGTTATTATCTGTGGCATATCTTGGTTTTCAGACCATCTACAGATGCCCATATACTTAAAAGGCCAAATGGCACAAAATACAAATTCAGATGAGGAGATATTAGCAAATAAATGCTTAGCATTATAGATAGTACATAACAATCAAATTTTTGCTACTGAAGTGCATGTCCTTTTCTCTGAAATTAATGGTCGGGTGGAACATATATATTCACCAAGTATATCCCCTCTTCTTAGACCAAGACGACACAATGAGGTATCATCTGTTTCCTAATTAAACTGTAACCTGAAATCTGTGTGCATACATGCATGGGCATGTCCATTTATTCCTAATAGGAAAATATGCCAAAAGATCGGTCACTTTCTCTTTTGAGCTGGAAAGACCGATCACTTGGATGCATGCAGACACCTCTAATCTAAACAGAGGAACTGAACAATCAGTCACTATGATTTTATTAACTATATACATATACATATACATTCCAGTCAAGCGTCTTTTTAGAAAGTGACATGCTTAGCTGTGATTTTCTTAAATATGCGCCACCAAACATTGAAAGGTAGAATAATATCGTCATCCTTTTAGTTCCCATCCCTATGGAGGAGCATAAAGATAGCAAAAATGTTAGTACTCTATGCACACCTACTGTAACTCATCCTTTTAGGTGTTTAGTAGGACCTACTTCGTATGTGTCTCTCACTGTAGGTGGGCAATACATTCCCTTGACCAGGTTAGGAATGTCCAAAATATTGTTTCCAAAAATAAACATGAGTTACAGTTTAGTAGGACCGAGAAGGATTCAAGATTATAAAAGGAGCTGGGATACACATTCTTATTAAAGTTATTGGTTCAGATCTGTGTAGCTTTCAGGGGCCTACCAATCAATCCATATGTCCATCCGTACAATACTTTCAGGAGGGTACCACTCAATCCATTTGAGCATCTCCTTTTTGCATTAATAGAAGAGGAGCTAGCATACCTACAGATGGGCTGGTGACGGTGAGGTCGCCAGCAAGTAGACCTAGCGGTAGAGGACACCGCCTCCCCCATGCCGCTGGTGGGAAACCACCACGACACGAGCACTCTCGCCGGAGAGGCACCCTCAATCTCCGCTGATGGCTGCTTTCCCTGATAGCTGAGGGATCTGCCGGTGAGGTCCTGACAACTCTTCGAAAGGAGCAAAAAAGCAAGTGTTGATCTATTATTTCCCTCATAGAGCATTGTAAGCACGAGCAGATGTTCGCCAAGTGTGTGTTTTAAAATACACTATAATTGCAAGCAAGTAACAGCGATGATGTATACTTGTACATACTTCTTCTGTGATCTGAACAACAAAGCTAGCAACACCTCCTTAAAATATCTCCACACCTCTTAAATCAGTAGGGGGAAAGGGTGTAAGCACCTAGGCGCTAGGGCAGAACAAAACGCATTGCTTAAGCCTGCGCTTAGGCAAGATATGCGCTAGTCAGTGCGAAAATACAAAGTTAACAATTAGAGGTTTTTCCCTAGTCCTAAATAAAAGGACTCGAAAGCCATGTAAATTGTGTAAAGCAGAGCAAAGAAGTAGAAAACCAGAACATAACTTCAGAAGAAGAAACTGAAGTACTGGACTAAGGTATATGTTTTAACCAAACACTATCATACTTTGGAATATTGTTCCTTATTTCAAGTGTACAGAAGAACCAAGAGCAGCATGAATCACTTGCCCATAGCATAAAGTTTCTGCATCATAGCATCAAGAAGCTGTATCATAGCATCAAGAAGCACTTTCTGTTTAGTAAACTGCAATTTGGAAGGTTAAGTTGTTGCATCATAGTATCAAGAAGCACTTTTTGTTGGGATCTTAACTTTGTCCATCACGACAGACTGATTACACAAGAAAGACACTGTAAGCAAGTGTTGGAAGCTTCATAGTGTATGATTTGAGACGTTTATCCATCTATTATTTTCCCGTGACAAAAAGGGTGTTGTTAAACAATGGTAATAGTAGAATTTTGGAAGTTTGGCAATTACAATACAGTAAATGCCTATCCTGAAGTTAAAACTAAATAAAACCAGGGTTTAGAAGTGAATTTCACGGATAATTTTTCATGTTGCTTGAATCATAATTGAATCAATAATATGATTTTCCATGTCACATTATTATGCTAACTGGGATTGTAGTAGAAAAGGTAGGATAACAGTACTATACTCCACTCTTTTTCCTATTGGGAAGAATCACCTCTCCTATCTCATTCTCTGAATTTTCATATAGATAACCTTCAATTTTCTCTTTGTTCTTTCCATTTTATTTCAGTAGCTCCTTCAATTCATATGATTGGTTTTGTTTCATCGATGGACCCTAAGCGGTTAATGCATGAACTTGCTAAAATGTTCAGAATGACGCAGTTACTACATCTAATTCAATAGTAGTGCTTCTGCATTAACGTACGTACCTATGGTATGGATGACTGTTTACAAACCTGAGTCATAATTAACAGTGTTGTTAAACAATGGTGATAGTAACTTAATGTGCAGCTCACATGTACAAATTCGAACTCTTATGTTTTAGCTAGGATATGTATGCTAGTTAGGAAATCTTAAAGGAGAGCTGGTAAATATCAAGAGGCATATGTATACAACCATAGATGATAATTTTTCTGAGAATAACAGGGCTTTCAGGTTGTTGTAGTTGAACAAGATTCATGCATATACTATCTTGCAGGCAGCAAGAAAATAGGAGATCAGCATGTATTTCCATGCATCAACAGATTATTCACATGTCGATTAAGAAGCACACGCAACATGGATCGATAGGTTGACTAAAGAAGATTAGTTCGCGAAAACATACTGTGTCGTCGCTCAAGGTTTACTTGAAGGTGAGTGAGGTGGCCTGATCTGGTGAGAATCCATAAGAGGAGCTGAAGTGTTGCCGTGATGCGTAGATGGGAGAGAGCGGAACTTGCGGGCGAGGGAGCATATACCTGAGACAGAGCCAGATCGTCGAGTGTTTTCCTTTTCTGAAGATCCATAAAAAACAACTGTAAGATTTTTTTATGTAAACTTCCATGTGCCTTTGGAATAGCGAAGCAACACTACTGAACATAATAATCATGTTTCTCGGAAGATATTTTTAGGAAAGTAATAAAATTTACTCTTGTAACCAGTTTCTCACCTAGTGTAGAAGAGGCTGCGGATAGGAAGCAAAACCAAAATTAATGTCACTTTGATAGTTGTACCTCACATCCTGCATCACTATCAAGACCAACTATTAGATTTACCATAGACTGTCCACTAAGAGAGGCCAAATATGATCATGAATGAATGACAAAACTGTATCTACCCTCTATAAACATCATTCATCTTAAGAACCTTAACTTCATAGCATCCACACTGCCAGAGAACACAGAAATATATATATAAACTGTAAAACATTCACACTACAACTAAAACCATGATAGGTTGAGCATATGGAGGCATCAAAAAAGGAAATAGGGAAGAACTCACCCGATCAGAGCCAACAGAACAATGAGAACATCCAGCTTACATGCAACACCATCAGTGGTAGAACTACTGCCGTCCCTAAACTGAAGAAAATATCAAAGAAATTAAACCATCATGTCCACAAGCAACGAGTGGATTTGTAAGAAAACCAACAACATGAAGATGTCCCTTGATGTAGTAGTAATTAATAGGATATCGATATGAAGAAAACGATAATTAGATCATGCATTGATAATCCAACATAGATACGTACAAAAGAACAAGCAACCTTCGAAATATTTGGTCGAAAGTAATCCAGACATTAATTACTAATTATTACATGTAGGCCAACTGAAAAAACACAACCATCTACAAATAGAAAACATGGGTTGGCATACAACAATCAGAAGCGAGCCTTGCTCATTCTAGCTTGATACAAAAACCCAGAAAACAAACTACAACAAACAACTAAAATCTAATACTCTACAGATGTTGGAATTATAGTTTTTACTACAAAAAAATGAAGGCATTAACAAGCTAAGTATCTTGGTTTTAGCTACCAAACCAGAAGGATTGCTACAGTACCTTTCAGTTCAGTAACACAGTTCGGCGAGGTTGCAAAGTGGTCTTTGTCGCCTCTACTGCCATCGTTGTAGGAACCCAGACCCATCCAAACCCTAGATGACTGAAAAAAATGAATTAGGAGGACATGAATTAGAGGGAGGAGCTCACACAAGGAATTGCAATCAAAAGGGAGGCGGAGGTAAACCTAGTTGTGCTCTGTGGGAGAGGTGGGTCGTGGGGAGAGGCCGATATTCTGTATCTACGCCAGGCTACTCCCTGCTCCTCGCCCTGCAACCCATCAGATTCCACTTGACCGAAACTCCCCTTCGCCATCGCCTCCCCGTCCGTCGCGGCATCCACCGGCTGCAGCTCTCCGGGTTCATCCCTCCATGCCTGGAACCGGAGCGAGGGAAGGAGGAGAGGAAGGGGAGGAAGAGGTGCTGAAGGCGGAGGGGGCGAGGAGGCCGTGAGGGACGGGGAACAGGAGGCGACGACGGCATGGAGAAGAGGAGTCGGATGAGAAGGGAGGAGGGAGAGAGACGAGATATTTTCTCTCGCAGTGGACGTGTACCCTTTTTCTCTCGCTGCCCGCTTGCTAACTGCTCATAGCCGACGTGGATGGCTTGGTCGTGACTAACAACCCCTTCATCCTTTATAAGGTAAATTAATTGAGTTTTTGGTCATTTAATGTGCATAATTCAAATTTGAACTACAAGCACATGTTCCCATCCACCAAAGTTGGTTGAAAACTCACATGTGTGTCCTCGGGTGAATTTCTAGGTCCCATGCAAGAAATGGGAATGAAATTGAAACATCTGGGCATCGTGGCTCGGGCAAGAACATTGAGAAGCTTGGTTTTAAAATTCTTGTAAATCCAAAACATGCCTGAAAATCATGAAACTTGGCATGGTGTCATGTCATGGTACTACCATGCTGTGGTAAAAAAATTGGCAGAATAGGAACAAGTTTTGGTATAAGTTTCTTGCAAACCGGTGCTTCTCTCAAGAAGGCTTGTGGTTCCGAGAGGGAACGTGTCACCTTTGTGTGCATAATTCAAATTTGAAATACAAGCACATGATCCAGTGCACCAAAGCTCACATGTGTGTCCTCGGTAAATTTATAGGTCCCATGCAAGAAATGGGAATGAAATTCAAACATCTGGGCGTCGTGGCTCGGCTGGAAACATTGTGAAACTTGGTTTTTTAATTCCTGTAAATCCAAAACACGCATGAAAATCATGAAACTTGGCTTGGTGTCATGACATGGTGATACGTCTCCAACGTATCTATAATTTATGAAGTAATCATGCTATTATATTATCTGTTTTGGATGTTTATGGTCTTTACTGAACACTTTTATATTATTTTTGGGACTAACCTATTAACCGGAGGCCCAACCCAAATTGTTGTTTTCTTGCCTATTTCAGTGTTTCGAAGAAAAGGAATATCAAACGGAGTCCAAACGGAATGAAACCTTTGGGAGAGTTATTTTGGAACGGAAGCAATCCAGGAGACTTGGAGTAGACGTCAGGGAAGCTTCGAGGAAGCCACGAGGCAGGGAGGCGCGCCCTACCCCCCTGGGCGCGACCCCACCCTCGTGGGCCCCTCGTGGCTCCCCTGACCGACTTCTTTCGCCTACATATATATCCATATACCCTAAAAACATCGGGGAACACAATAGATCAGGAGTTCCGCCGCCGCAAGCCTCTGTAGCCACCAAAAACCAATCGGGACCCTGTTCCGGCACCTGCCGGAGGGGGGATCCCTCACCGGTGGCTATCTTGGCGCTCTCCATGATGAGGAGGGAGTAGTTCACCCTCGGGGCTGAGGGTATGTACTAGTAGCTATGTGTTTGATCTTTCTCTCGTGTTCTTGATTTGGCACGATCTTGATGTACTACGAGCTTTGCTATTATAGTTGGATCTTATGATGTTTCTCCCCCTCTACTCTCTTGTAATGGATTGATTTTTTCTTTGAAGTTATCTTATCGGATTGAGTCTTTAAGGATTTGAGAACACTTGATGTATGTCTTGCGTGGGATACCCGTGGTGACAATGGGGTATTCTATTGATTCACTTGATGTATGTTTTGATGATCAACTTGCGGGTTCCGTGACCTTGGGAATCTATGCATAGGGGTTGGCACACGTTTTTGTCTTGACTCTCCGGTAGAAACTTTGGGGCACTCTTTGAAGTTCTTTGTGTTGGTTGAATAGATGAATCTTAGTTTGTGTGATGCATATCGTATAATCATACCCGTGGATACTTGAGGTGACATTGGAGTATCTAGGTGACATTAGGGTTTTGGTTGATTTGTGTCTTAAGGTGTTATTCTAGTATGAACTCTAGGATAGATCGAACGGAAAGAATAGCTTCATGTTATTTTACTGCGGACTCTTGAATAGATCGATCGAAAAGAATAACTTTGAGGTGGTTTCGTACCCTACAATAATCTCTTCGTTTGTTCTCCGCTATTAGTGACTTTGGAGTGACTTTTTGTTGCATGTTGAGGGATAGTTATATGATCCAGTTATGTTATTATTGTTGAGAGAACTTGCACTAGTGAAAGTATGAACCCTAGGCCTTGTTTCCTAGCATTGCAATACCGTTTGTGCTCACTTTTATCATTAGTTATCTTGCTGTTTTTATATTTTCAGATTACAAAAACCTTTATCTACCATCCATATTGCACTTGTATCACCATCTCTTCGCCGAACTAGTGCACCTATAGAATTTACCATTGTATTGGGTGTGTTGGGGACACAAGAGACTCTTTGTTATTTGGTTGCAGGGTTGTTTGAGAGAGACCATCTTCATCCTACGCCTCCCACGGATTGATAAACCTTAGGTCATCCACTTAAGGGAAATTTGCTACTGTCCTACAAACCTCTGCACTTGGAGGCCCAACAACGTCTACAAGAAGAAGGTTGTGTAGTAGACATCACATGGCACCAACATGCTGTCGTAATTTTGCTGTCCGATTTGCGAAGGCGCACACATTAACAATCAACAAAGTCATTTGGAACAAGTGATGTATGACGCCCTCGATTCAATCGTACACTAATCATACACGCAAATGTGTACGATCAAGATCAAGGACTCACGGAAAGATATCACAACACAACTCCAGACACAAATTAAAATAATACAAGCTTTATATTACAAGCCATGGGCCTCGAGGGCTCGAGTACATAAGCTTGAAAACACAAGAGTCAGCGGAAGCAACAATATCGGAGTACAGACATGAGTTAGACAAGTTTGCCTTAAGGAGGCTAGCACAAAAGCAACAACGATCGAAAAGGCAAGGCCTCCTGCCTGGGAGCCTCCTAACTACTCCTGGTCGTCGGCGACCTCCATGTAGTAGTAGGCACCCTCAGTGTAGTAGCAGTTGTCGTCGAAGGTGGCGCCTGGATCCTGGGCCCCACCATCTGGTTGCGACATCCGAGAAGAATGGAAAAGGGGGGAAAAGGGGGAGCAAAGCAACCGTGAGTACTCATCCAAAGTACTCGCAAGCAAGGATCTACACTACATATGCATCGGTGTCAATGAAAAGGGGTAGTATATGTGGACTGAACTGCAGAATGCCAGAAGAGAAGGGGAAGGCCTAGCCTATCGAAGACTAGCATCTTCTGGAAACCACCATCTTGCAGCAACAGGAGGGAGTAGAGTAGCATAAAGTAAAGTAGTAGTAGTGTTATCAACCTCGGCCAGAGATCCTTTCTCGACTCCCTACGAGAAAGCAATCCCAGAGCCATACTATCCATTTATCACCTCATATCCATGTCTCATCTCAAGTATCCAGTTCTAATTGTATCGATCAAGATACAACTCCAAGTGTCCATTACCGTAGGACAGGCTATCGATAGATGTTTTCTTCCCTGCAGGGGTGCACCAACTTACCCACCACGCTCGATTAACTCCGGCCGGACACACTTACCTGGGTCATGCCCGGCCTCGGCCAAACAATACGCTGCAACCCGACCTAGGCTTAATAGAGAGGCCAGCACGCCGGACTAAACCTATGCCCCCAGGGGTCATGGGCCATCGCCCCCGGGAACTCATGCACGTTGCGTGGGCGGCCGGTCAGCAGACCTAGCTACCTCCTTCAACAAGGCAGGTGCTTACGCAGTCCAACCCGGCGCGCGCCGCTCAGTCGCTGACGTCTATTAAGCTTTGGCTGATGCATACGACGCAGAATGCCCATACTATGCCCACGTGATGGTTAGTGCTATCAGGCCAGAGGCCCCTCGGATCAAATATCCAAATCGTAGTGGATTAGGAACGCGCGGTAACAAGCAGAGACTCACGAAAGATGTGACCCCGTTGCCCCATCTCGAGGACTTGCGGCAAGGGCTAGGAATGCCCAGCCACGCCTCGTAATTATCTCGCGGGCACCCTCCAGGTCAACCCGTCTCCACACCACTCGCGGATACCCCTCAGGGTCGACCCGCCCTTCCAAGTAACAGTTGTAAATTCCAAGTATCCGTGTGTTCAAACATCAAGGGGAAAACCCGAGGAATCACCCCTGGTAAATTCCACTCGATGTAATCATCAAGGTGAACGTAAGAGGAACCACCCCCGAGGTTCACACTTGAGGGGTTGCACGACAGAGTCGTATCGAAAGTGCTTAAGGCGGAATCACCCTCGATGACCATGACCGAATAGCTACACTACAGGGTTAACATCAGAAGTGCTGTAGAGGTCTCACCCTCGGCACTCGATAGTAACCAGTAGTGTCGAGCAACTAAGGGGAAAGTGATGTGCGGTGTCGGGGCCTGGTCTTCGATCCTGTTGATCGGGTCTTCGATGATGAAGCAGGGGCAACAAGGACAAGGTGGGGGTCACGGATGGATCGCTAACCAACCTATACTAAGCAGTTTAGGATAAGCAGGTAAGGTACAAAGAGCAGGTTACAAAAGTAGGCTATGCATCCGAATAGGAGCAAACAATAACAGTAGCAAAATCTAATGCAAGCATGAGATAATGGAATGGGCGATATCGGGATGATCAAAGGGGGGCGGGCTTGCCTGGTTGCTCTGGCAAGGAGGGGTCGCCATCGACGTAGTCGATCACAGGGGCAACATCGGTCTCGGGGTCTACCGGAGAGAAGAGGGAGAAGAAACAGTAAATACAGAGTAAACAAGTGTAACACTAAGCATGACAAGACGATATACAAAACTAGGGTCGACCTAACGTAGCGCTACACGGAATAGGTGAAGGGGGAAAACAACCGGGAATGTTTTCCCGGTTCCGGACCTGTGTCAGACAAATGACCGGAGGGGGAATGTTCCATGTTCAGTAGGTTAGAGGGGTGTGGCAGTTATGTGGGTGACATATTCGGATTCGTCACATTTTCCTGAGCGATTTTCATATATAAAACATTTCCATCGGAGTTACGGTTTATTTTTTATGAATTGACAAAGATTAAAGCATTTTCTAAAATTTTGGATTTATTTTAAATCGAGTTGACCAAGTCAACCTGACTAGTCAAATGAGGAGTGTGTGGCCCACATGTCATAGGAAGCAACTAAAATATTCTAGTTAATTAGATTAATTAGTCTAGGGGTCCACTTGTCATAAGCTACACCTAATAACAGAAATAAACCTACCTAATTAACTAAACTAATTAAGTACAAGGGCCCACTTGGCATATGCTAGTTTGGCTCCTAATCTAACCTACCACTAATTAACTAGGCCGGCCATTGGTGGTCAGCTCACGGTTGTGCACACTCACGCACAACACATGGGTGCTCTGCCCTGGCCAACAGCAACAGCAAATGGCAACAACGGGCAGCAGCAGGTAGCATCAGCAGCCAACGCAAAGGAGCAGCAGTAGCACAAAGCAAAGCAGCGGCAAAAGTAGCAGGAGGAGCGGCAAGCAAGCAATAGCTCAGAGGCTAGTAGCTAAGCAGCAGCAGCAGCAAGTAATCAGCAGCGGCATGAAGTAGAAACAGCAAGCAGCAACAACGGCGGCGGCGCTAGAGGCATCGGGAGCAGCAGAAGTGGGCAGCAGCAGTTCTAGGCAGAACAAGCAGCGGCGGCAACGCCTGCGGGCTTGGCCAGGCGCAGGGGCGAACGAGGCCCGGGCGCGGCCTAGCGCGGCAGGGAGGCGAGGCGAGGCGCGGGCACGGGGTGGTCACGGCGTGGGGGTGGGGCGGACGCGAGTCGCGCGGGCGCTGGCCGTGACGGACGACGGCTATGGCTACGGGCGGGAGACGCGCTCCGACGATGGATCGAGACCAGGGAGAGAGGGAAATAGGGGAGGAGCTCACATTGGTGCGGCAGTGAGGGTCAGCGGGCTCGGGGTTGCAGCGGATCGGCCGAATTGACGACGGCGGCTGTCGAGATGCAGAGGCGGAGATGAGCGCGATGGCGACGCGCGAGGGCCTCCCGGCTTGGTCCAGTGGTTGAAGTCCACGGAGAAGAGGACGGCGCTGCCTCTAGACATCTTGTCGTCGCTCGGGGATGACCATGGCCACGAAGGCACGGCGACGACTTCGCTCGGGTTCGTGCTGTGAGGGAGAAGCGGCGCGAGAGGAAGAGGAGGAGAGCATCTAGGGTTCGTCTACGGGGTGAGGAGGGCCTTATACACCTCGGGGCTCACCGGATGATCGACACGGCGGCATCGGGCACATGGACGGGCAGCCAGACGCCACGCCATGGCATTGTCTCCTTCTCTGGCAAGAGAAAGGAGAAAGGCCGGCCAGATGGGCTGGGCCTGGAACAGGGGAAGTGAGAGGCCACGTGCTCAGGGGCTTTCCTCATTTCATTTTATTTTTCTGACTTTACTTAAACCTTATATGTTTTCTAATTAAGGTAGCTACTAAACGGTTTTTGCGAGATGTGATACTTTGCACATAAATCAAGCTCAATAATATGGCACAAAAAGTTTTAGAGCAATTGAAAAGGTTTAAATATTTTTAGAAGTTGAAAAGGTCAATTGATATGTTGATGGACCACTTCATATTTTCCCACGGATTAAATGGTGAGTCAAACGATGTTGGTTTTAACATGAAATGATCAGGGGGATTTATACTGAAATGCGAACATTTTAGTATTATAGTTTGGAGAAACAATATTTTGACTTGTCTTTTAATTTGAATTTGAGGTCGGTTTGGGACAAAGTGATGAATAGCAAAATTTAATTATGATTACATGGCACCATTAACAGGAGTTTACCGTAGCTTGACACCCGTGATGTTACATGCTGTCACGTTACAATCGGAAACACAAGTATTATTGAAACCGCTGGCGTTCTATTTACCATTTACGTGTCGCCACGCGTCCCATTTTTTTATTAGCTAGGAGGCGCCGTGCAGGGTAGCTATTTGAGTACGGGAGGCGTGCGATCAGACCCCTGCGCGTGCTTATCGGGAGGAGAACCCTTTGACCTCCATCTGCCGTGCACCTCTCTCCCAAGGTCTCCATTAATGGTGCCCGAGCCTCTATTTAATGGCGTGGCAATGTCTCACTCGACTGAGATTTAAGAGAGAAAAAAGAAGATATGAAAAGAAAATTTTGCACGGATCTTGATGTAAGATCCGACGGACCTATATAGCATCTACTGCGACTTATAGCAAGATTGATGAATATATATAAGGACGATGAGAGTGGATAATAATTGTCGTGCATAATTAGGAAGATAATTAAAAAAGCCACATGCGGCTACGCCCGAAATACACAAGGGCAAAAGAAGAAGGAAGACGCATACAACGATCTGGCTCGCTGATCTCTACTTTCTTTATGTACTGCAGGTCGCGGAGACTAGTTCTCGCGGCGAGCGGCGATGATCTCTTTCATCAGTTTCATGTCCTTAATACGCTACTTGGAAGCATCCACGAATTCCTCCACCAGCCTATTGCGCTCGATGCGGAGCATGGCATTCTCATCCATAAGTTTCTTGACGATGACGCCCATCCTCTGCAACAAGGCAGCGTTCTCCTCTGCCTGCTTCGCCCTTCCGGCGACCTTCGCCCTCAGCAGGTCACGCTCGGCCCGGAGCTTCGCATTGCCCTCCCCTAGTTGCCGGATGACGCTGGTAGCCTCGTCCTACAACCTCGCCTAGCCGAAGATCTGATCCATCTGGCTATGGACCATCGCATGCATGCGCCTCTAAGAGTCCTCGCCTGCCCGCGAGAAATTTTCCCAGGCCGCCGCGGCACGGCGGGACCTCCGTGCTGCTTCGGCGGCGCGGCGGGGCATCTCTGCTACTTCCGCGGCATGGTCAGACCAGTCTGCTACATCGACGGCACGACGTGACCTCCGTGCTGCTTCAGCGGCGCGGCGGGACCTCTGTGCTGCTACTGCTGCGCGGCTGGACATGTCGGCTGCTTTTGCGGCAAGGCGGGACATCTCTCGTGCTTCCTCTTCCATGCTCGCCTCTCCCTGGTGGCAATCTCTCGACCCAGAACTCACGCTGGCCATGGCTTGATTGACTTGATTGTTTTTTATGGATGAGGAGTTGAGGAGGAATGTGCAGTCATCTTGGCACAGTAGTATTTATAACCGAGTACTACTAATATGCTTCTAAGTGGGAAATCGTTTAGGTTGTGATCGGTGTGAACAGGTTTGCAATTAAATATAACATGGTAGTAGTAGTAATTTGGAATGTGACGAGACGCGCTCAAAATTTATTGACGGTTCTAGTTTCGAAGTGCGGCACTATTTCCGGATGGCGTAATGTGGGCACGTGTTCTCGGCTGTGGTGTAGCATATGCCATGGTACTAGTTCTTTTTCTACTGCTGTGTACGTGCAAAAACTGGCACCACCGGATACATATCTTACGCTTATTGGGGCGTTCGACAGGAATAGCCTCGTGGTGAGCTATAGACTAGTCTTTTTTTTCAGACGCATTACACCTATCTCTCGGGACTTCTCGCACCCACCATCACTACTCCCTAGGTCGATGCCACCCACATACACTTGTACTCTGAGTTTAGCACGTTATACAGGAAGAGAAGAGGTGCACGGACGCACTCGTCCTCTCTCACACACGCATCTGTAGCTACGAATTGTAGTGTTCTCAACCATCCGATTGGCTCTATCATAGGTTTCACGTTGCTCCTTGGCCTTGAGATTGAGAAGTTTAAAACGCGGAGGCTAAGATGGAGGCGCGAGGTTTTGGTTAATTAATGTGCGGGCCGCACACGGCACCAACACGACACGAGCTTCGTCTGCCTGGTGCCCATGCAGTCGGGTGAGTTGTCCAAGTATAGACACAACTAGGCCCTCGTTGGTATCCGTGCCTCGACTTAGGCTATTCATAGTGGAGAGTAACATAGACTAGTTACTAGTCTATGTTACTAGTACCTTCATAGTGGGTAGTGTCATATATGTGGTAACATAGTATTACATGTCTTCATTTATTACTTTGTACTCATTTTGCATTGGAAAGTGCTATGTGATGGTAACATATTAGGCTAGTCATAGTGGGAGTAACTTAACTAGTAACATAGCGCACTTCGAGAAAATTCTGCTTATGTGGCAAGTAATTAATAAGAGGTGGTAACATAATATGTTACTGTAACATAGCGCTTTCCAAAAGAAGATGAGTTTACGAGCTAATAAATGAAGCCATCTATGATGCTACTATTATGTTACTTTGCATTAGGCTAGTCATAGTGGGAGTAACTTAACTAGTAACATAGCGCACTTCGAGAAAATTCTGCTTATGTGGCAAGTAATTAATAAGAGGTGGTAACATAATATGTTACTGTAACATAGCTCTTTCCAAAAGAAGATGAGTCTACGAGCTAATAAATGAAGCCATCTATGATGCTACTATTATGTTACTTTGCATTAGGCTAGTCATAGTGGGAGTAACTTAACTAGTAACATAGCGCACTTCGAGAAAATTCTGCTTATGTGGCAAGTAATTAATAAGAGGTGGTAACATAATATGTTACTGTAACATAGCGCTTTCCAAAACAAGATGAGTCTACGAGCTAATAAATGAAGCCATCTATGATGCTACTATTATGTTACTTTGCATTATGAAGGTAATAGCTTAGACTAGTGTCATATGCATAACACTAGCCTAAGTTACTCCCCACTATGACCAGCCTTATGAAGGTAATAACTTAGACTAGTGTCATATGCATAACACTAGCTTAAGTTACTCCCCACTATGACCAGCCTTATGTTACTCTATTTGCCTCTCTCCTCATTAATTACTTGCCACCTCATCATTTTTGCTTATGTGGCATCTATGTTACTACCTATGTTACTCCCACTATGACCAACCTCATGCGCAGAGAAATTAGGATCGGAGGGAGTACTACTAGTAGTACTACTTTGATGTGTCGCGTCAACTCGCACAAGTATGCAACACTTCCTGAACAAACAAGCATATAAGCTGTTATACTTACTTCTTATAAGCAGTTATACTTCTTACCCAAAGGATCTTTATATCCAATAGACAGAAAATATCCGTTCGACTATTGGAAATTACTTTAACTGCTGATCTGATGTCGAAGTAATTGCTGCATCACCACCAAAGACCACCATCTCTTAAGCTAAAGTAGACCGAGCTAACCCATATATTAGCATATTACTAAGATAAACAGAAGGCACTGTAGAATCATTTCGGACGTGAGCTTGTCAATCCGAATGTGGAGGGACACCAGCTTAGCCCCGGCCAGCAGCTTGGGCGGAACTGTGAAGAAGGTCAGCTCGTGCACGGAGACGTCGCCGAGATCCTTGCTGCTTGTCACCCCCATTTCCACCTTGACGGCGTCGGTCCTGCCTTTGGGCTCCCCCGGCGGGCCGTTCGCCCATAGCTTGGCCACGTAGTGCGGCAGTGGGGACGACCCCGCTCTGACGCAGACGACCGACACGGCGATAGGCGCACCGATGTCGTGCACGCCGCCGACCAAGAAAAACGCGCGACCGTCCTCCTCCGCGAACAGCAAGAGCCGTGGCTCCGATAGTGGCACTTGCAGCTGGAGCACCTTGCCATACTGGATCCTGTGCACGGGCATGGGATGCACGACGCTGATGTGGTGGGAGAGCGCCGGCGGCGGGGCTTCGTAGCCGCAGACGGGCACGGGGCATTCGCAGGGCGCGAGCGGACACACGCTCTGGTGATCGGCGAGCTTGTGGTAAGTGACATAGAGCCCACAGCCTTCGTGCGGGCACTCCACCCTCACCGAGGAGAGGACGGCATCCACCGCCGTGTTCCACATGTCGAAGCCACCGCCGCGCTCGCACTGCCGCTGGTTCCCGGGGCGCTCGACGCGGCAGTCCACGCAGGCCAGGTGCCCTCCCTTGCACTGCACAAATCAATCGAACATCACATCAATCAAGAAACCTGCACCTTGCTTGATCAGCCGAACGGACGAGGTATATTCGAACCTCATACACTGGAGGCTTCAAGGGGCGGAGGCACAAGGGGCAGTGGAGCAAGGTGAGGTCCATCGAGACCATAGAGAGCTCCATCGTCGGGTCCTATTCCGTCTGCATGATCTCGCCCACCTCGTGCACAACCATCTCTCGCTTTATTAGGGCCTTGGCATTACAAAGCTTTACCGTCACATATTCATACTACTTCAAGGTGCATTAAACCAACACATGCAAGTATCAAAAGGAGAGTCACGTCATGCATGCATGCGTTGTAATTAATGCATCGGTAAACGCAAATTATTGAAATATATCGAGTGTAGTGCTTTGATGTGTTGTGTCAACTCGTACAAGACCGAGAAGTTTGATTACTACAATGCCCTCTCGCCTTAACCGCACCTGCCTTTGGCTGCATGACAGGTGGGCCACCCTCCTGTTGGGCCCACCTGTCATACACGCAAAGGCAGGAGCAGTAAGTCAATGAAGCTACGTCCCTCCCTCACCCATGAGCGTGGAGGCTGGCAGGACTAGGAGAAGCTTTCGTTCGCTACACGCTCTCCCTCCCGCACGCGGTGGACATGCAGCAGTTCAATCGGTGTCAGATAGCCAGAAGCATACTGTAGTACTCCTCCACTGCAGTAGTACTCCAACATTGTTCGACTTCCCAAAGAGGCGAAGAGCCAAGCGCAGCCCGGACGCTCGTGTGACAGTTTCATCTGTAGAGTAGTCTAGGATAGCGTGTACCGTGCCTGTAAGCTTAAAATCGTTGGGGTCGGGTCCATGCTTTTTTTATTAAAATAATCTTCTGGCCCTACCTGTCATCCTGGTGATTGTAGTTTGCACGCTCATCTGGTCAAGACAGGAATATATATTTTAATTTTGGTGGGGTAAATGTTAGAGGTTGCAGCAAATGGAGTATTGTACACTGCGGGTCTTTCAGCCAAGTTTAGAGGCAACCATGTGGGGCCAGTGCTATGATGTGTCGCGTCAACTCGTACAATGAGGAGAAGCTTGATTTTACTACTACACGCCTTCTCCCTCGCCCATGCGCGCGGTGGCTCGCAGACAAGGACATGCTTTGCTTATAGTAGTACTACAACAAGCTATCCCTCCCGCTCGCGGTGGACGGACATGCAGCAGTGGATTCGATATTGTAGAAGCAGTAGTAGTAACATCATTGTTCGTCTTCTCGAAGAGGCGTAGAGCCAAGCGCAACCCGAACGTGGCAGTTTTGAACCTTGGAGCACGCATATAGCCAGGCTCTTGCATGAGACAAAATTGCTATGTGAGCCCACTATTACTTTCTAGTATAGCCCTGTAAACTAGAAAGGAGTATTTGCCTTTCTAGAGATTTCAACAAGTGACTAGACTACACCGAGACGGAGTACATACGGAGAAAAATGAGTGAATCTACACCGTAAATAAATACTTAGTTCTCTCGTTTTCCTCTCTGCCTTGGTTGCGGTGCACAATAGGCACCATAGGACCTCGTCGTCGACAGGAACGTCTCCTGACACGCGATAGGGGGCGGAGGGAGCGATCTGGTGCGGGCAGGGGAGATTATTTTAGTTCTCTTTTAGTGGGCTCGAGGAGAACTAACCCAACACGAACCTCTCCACCGGGCTAGTTTTTTTAGCTGGGTTAGAGCAAACTAGCTCAAACTAACCCCTCTTGTTTGGATAATTTGAGGCTATTTCAACCCAAACTAGCTCTAACTCAGGGATCCAAACAAAGATAGCATAAGAGGCCACACGCAAGTCCCTGGTACCTACACAAACAAATAGGAACCTTGCAACCAACGCGATAAAGGGGTTGTCAATCCCTTCACGGCCACTTGCAAAAGTGAGATCTGATAAAGATGATAAGATAATATTTTTGGTATTTTTATGATAAAGACTAAAAGTAAAGAATGCAAAATGAAAATAGATTGGAAACTTATATGATGGAAAATAGATCCGGGGGCCATAGGTTCCACTACTGGCTTCTCTCAAGATAGCATAAGTATTACGGTGGGTGAACAAATTACTGTCGAGCAATTGATAGAAAAGTGCATAGTTATGAGAATATCTAGGCATAATCATGTATATAGGCATCACGTTCGCGACAAGTAGACCGACCCCTGCCTGCATCTACTACTATTACTCCACACATCGACCGCTATCCAGCATGCATCTAGAGTATTAAGTTCATAAGAACAGAGTAACGCATTAGGCAAGATGACATGTTGTAGAGGGATAAACTCAAGCAGTATGATATAAACCCCATCTTTTTATCCTCGATGGCAACAATACAATACGTGTCGTTTCCCCTTCTGTCACTGGGATCGAGCAACGCAAGATTGAACCCAAAGCTAAGCACTTCTCCCATTGCAAGAAAGATCAATCTAGTAGGCCAAACCAAACTGATAATTCAAAGAGACTTGCAAAGATAACCAATCATACATAAAAGATTTCAGAGAAGATTCAAATATTGTTCATAGATAATCTTGATCATAAACCCACAATTCATCAGATCTCGACAAACACACAGCAAAACGAGTTACATCGAATAGATCTCCAAGAAGATCGAGGAAAACTTTGTATTGATATCCAAAGAGAGAGAAGAAGCCATCTAGCTAATAACTATGGACCCGAAGGTCTGTGGTAAACTACTCACACATCATCGGAGAGGCTATGATGTTGATGTAGAAGCCCTCCGTGATTGATGCCCCCTCTGGCGGAGCACCGGAAAAGGCCCCAAGATGGGGTCTCACGGGTACAGAAGGTTGCGGCGGTGGAAATAGGGTTTCGTGGTGCTCCTGGATGTTTTCGGGGTACGTAGGTGGAGCTACGAGGGGCCCACGAGGGTGGGGGCGCGCCTAGGGGGCAGGCGCGCCTCCCTACCTCGTGGCCTCCTCGTTCGTTTCTTGACGTCCACTCCAAGTCCTCTGGATCACGTTTGTTCCAAAAATCACGCTCCCGAAGGTTTCATTCCATTTGGACTCCGTTTGATATTCTTTTTCTGCGAAACACCGAAATAGGCAAAAAACAGCAATTTGCACTGGGCCTTGGGTTAATAGGTTAGTCCCAAAAATAATATAAAAGTGTATAATAAAGCCCATTAAACATCCAAAATAGAATATATAATAGCATGGAACAATAAAAAATTATAGATACGTTGGAGACGTATCAAACATCCCCAAGCTTAATTCCTGCTCGTCCTCGAGTAGGTAAATGATAAAAACATAATTTTTGATGTGGAATGCTTCCTAACATATTTCTCAATGTAATTTTCTTTATTGTGGCACGAATGTTCAGATCCGAAGGATTCAAGATAAAAGTTTAATATTGACATAAAAATAAAAATACTTCAAGCATACTAACTAAGCAATTATGTCTTATCAAAATAACATAGCCAAAGAAAGCTCATCCCTACAAAATCATATAGTTTGGCCATGCTTCATTTTCGTCACACAAGAATGCTCTCATCATGCACAACCCCGATGACAAGCCAAGCAATTGTTTCATACTTTAGTAATCTCAAACTTTTTTCAACTTTCACGCAATACATGAGCGTGAGCCATGGATATAGCACTATGGGTGGAATAGAATATGATGATGGGGGTTGTGTGGAGAAGACAAGAAAGAAGAAAGTCTCACATTGACGCGGCTAATCAATGGGCTAGGGAGATGCCCATCAATTGATGTCAATGCAAGGAGTAGGGATTGCCATGCAACGGATGCACTAGAGCTATAAATGTATGAAAGCTCAACAAAAGAAACTAAGTGGGTGTGCATCCAACTTGCTTGCTCACGAAGACCTAGGGCATTTGAGGAAGCCCATTGTTGGAATATACAAGCCAAGTTCTATAATGAAAAATTCCCACTAGTATATAAAAGTGACAAAACAAGAGACTCTCTATCATAAAGATCATGGTGCTACTTTGAAGCACAAGTGTGGAAAAAGGATAGTAGCATTGCCCCTTTTTTATTTTTCTTATTTTTTTCCCTTTTTTTTGGGCTTCATTTTTTTATTTGGCCTTTCTCTCTTTTTTTTCTTTGGGACAATGCTCTATAAATGACGATCATCACACTTCTATTTATTTACAACTCAATGATTACAACTCGATACTAGAACAAAATATGACTATATGAATGCCTCCGGCGGTGTATCGGGATGCGCAATGAATCAAGAGTGACATGTATGAAATAATATGCATGGTGGCTTTGCCACAAATACGATGTCAACTGCATGATCATGCAAGGAAATATGACAATGATGAAGCGTGTCATAATAAACAGAACGGTGGAAAGTTGCATGGCAATATATCTCGGAATGGCTATGGAAATGCCATAATAGGTAGGTATGGTGGCTGTTTTGAGGAAGATATAAGGAGGTTTATGTGTGATAGAGCGTATCGTATAACGGGGTTTGGATGCACCGGTGAAGTTTGCACCAACTCTGAAGGTGAGAAAGGGCAATGCACGGTACCGAAGAGGCTAGCAATGATGGAAGGTTGAGAGTGCGTATAATCCATGGACTCAACATTAGTCATAAAGAACTCACATACTTATTGCAAAAATCTACAAGCCATCAAAAACCAAGCACTACGCGCATGCTCCTAGGGGGGTATATTGGTAGGAAAAGACCATCGCACGTCCCCGACCGCCACTCATAAGGATGACAATCATAGAACACCTCATGTTTCAAATTTGTTACACAACGTTTACCATACGTGCATGCTACGGGACTTGCAAACTTCAACACAAGTATTTCTCAAATTCACAACTACTCAACTAGCACATCTTTAATATCACTATCTCCATATCTCAAAACAATCATCAAGTATCAAACTTCTCCTAGTATTCAATGCACTTATATGAAAGTTTTTATTATATCCAACTTGGATGCCTATCATATTAGGAATAATTTTATAGCCAAAGCAAATGACCATGCTGTTCTAAAGGACTCTCAAAATAATATAAGAGAAGCATGAGAGATCAATAATTTCTATAAAATAAAACCACCACCGTGCTCTAAAAGATATACGTGAAGCACTAGAGCAAAATTGTTTAGCTCAAAAGATATAAGTGAAGCATATAGAGTATTCTAATAAATTCCGATTAATGTGTGTCTCTCCCAAAAGGTGTGTACAGCAAGGATGATTGTGGTGAACTAAAAAGCAAAGAATCAAATCATACAAGGCGCTCCAAGCAAAACACATACCATGTGGTGAATAAAAATATAGCTCCAAGTAAAGTTACCGATGGACGAAGAAAAAAGAGGGGATGCCTTCCGGGGCATCCCCAAGCTTAGGATTTTGGTTGTCCTTGGATTTTACCTTGGGGTTCCTCGGGCATCCCCAAACTTAGGCTCTTGCCACTCCTTGTTCCATAATCCATCAAATCTTTACCCAAAAACTTGAAAACTTCACAACACAAAACTCAACAGAAAATCTCATGAGCTCCGTTAGCGAAATAAAACAAACCACCACTTCAAGGTACTGTAATGAACTCATTATTTATTTATATTGGTGTTAAACCTACTGTATTCCAGCTTCTCTATGGTTCATAACCTCCGATACTAGCCATAGATACATCAAAATAAGCAAACAACACACGAAAAACAGAATCTGTCAAAAACAGAACAGTCTATAGTAATCTGTATCTAACGCAAACTTCTGGAACTCATAAAAATCTACCAAAATAGTACGACCTAGATAATCTGTTTATTGATCTACTGCAATTGCAATCAGTATTTTATCACGTTCTGGTGATTTTTAACAATTGTTTTCGTGGGCAGAAAGTTTCTGACTTTTTCAGCAAGATCAAATAACTATCATCCAAGAAGATCCTATAGGTTCTACTTGGAACAAACACTAACTAAAACATAAAACCACATCTAAACAGAGGCTAGATCAAATATTTATTAAATAACAGCAAGTACAAATATTGGGTTGTCTCCCAACAAGCGCTTTTCTTTAAAGCCTTTCAGCTAGGCATTATTGATAATTTTAATGATGCTCACATGAAAGACAAGATATGAAGCGCAAAGAGAGCATCATAAAACACGTGACAAACATATCTAAGTCTAACATACTTCCTATGCATAGGCATATTATAAGCAAACAAATTTGCAAGGCAAGCAAAAACTAGCATATGCAAGGAAGAAGAAAGGAACAATAGCAATCTCAACATAACAAGAGGTAATTTTGTAACATGAAAATTTCTACAACCATATTTTCCATTCTCATAATAATTACATGTAGGATCATAATCAAATTCAACAAAATAGCTATCACATAAAATATTTTCAACATGATACACATGCGCACGAAGTTGACACTCTTCCAAAATAGTGGGATTAACATTAACTAAAGTCATGACCTCTCCAAACCCACTTTTATCAAAAATACCATAAGATTGAACATTCTCCAAATATGTGGGATCTAAAGTTGACACTCTTCCAAACCCACTTTCAATAATATTGCAAACATTATTATCAATCTCATATTCATCATGGGGCTTAAATAAATTTTCAAGATCATAAGAAAAATCACCCCTCTCATGATCATTGCAACAAGTAGTGGACCTAGCAAAACTAGCATCCCCAAGCTTAGGGTTTTGCATATTATTAGCACAATTGACATTAATAGAATTTATAATAACATTATTGCAATCATGCTTTTTATCCAAAGATCTATCGTGAATCACTTCACAAAGTACTTCATCACAATTTTCAGATTCACGAATTTCAAGCAAAACTTCATGGAGATAATCTAGTGCACAAAACTCACTAGAAATTGATTCATCATAATTGGATCTCTTAAAAAGATTAGCAAGCGGATGAGGATCCATAGATCTTAGGTTCTCTGTTTAGCAATAAATACACTACTATTCCAACAAAACGAGCAAACGAGCCAAGTAAGACATCAAGGCAAACGAAAAGATGAACAGAAGAAGGGCGAAGAAAATGGCAAAGGTGAAGTGCAGGAGAGGAAAACGAGAGGCAAATGGAAAACAATGTAATGCGAGGGATAAGAGTTTGTGATGGGTACTTGGTATGTCTTGACTTGTGCGTACACTCCCTGGCAACGGCGCTAGAAATCCTTCTTGCTACCTCTTGAGCATGCGTTGGTTTTCCCTCGAAGAGGAAAGGGTGATGTAGAAAAGTAGCGTAAGTATTTCCCTTAGTTCTTGAGAACCAAGGTATCAATCCAGTAGGAGGCCACACGCAAGTCCGTCGTACCTGCACAAACAAATAAGAACCTTGCAACCAACGCGATAAAGGGGTTGTCAATCCCTTCACGGCCACTTGCAAAAGTGAGATCTGATACAGATGATAAGATAATATTTTTGGTATTTTTATGATAAAGATTGAAAGTAAAGATTGCAAAATAAAATAGATTGGAAACTTATATGATAGAAAATAGACCCGGGGGCCATAGGTTTCACTATTGGCTTCTCTCAAGATAGCATAAGTATTACGGTGGGTGAACAAATTACTGTCGAGCAATTGATAGAATAGTGCATAGTTATGAGAATATCTTGGCATGATCATGTATATTGGCATCATGTCCGCAACAAGTAGACCGACTCCCGCCTGCATCTACTACTATTACTCCACACATCGACCGCTATCCAGCATGCATCTAGATTATTAAGTTCATAAGAATAGAGTAACGCATTAGGCAAGATGACATGATGTAGAGGGATAAACTCAAGCAATATGATATAAACCCCATCTTTTTATCCTCGATGGCAACAATACAATACGTGCCGTTTCCCCTTCCGTCACTGGGATCGAGCACCGCATGATTGAACCCAAAGATAAGCACTTCTCCCATTGCAAGAAAGATCAATCTAGTAGGCCAAACCAAACTGATAATTCAAAGAGACTTGCAAAGATAACCAATCATACATAAAAGAATTCAGAGAAGATTCAAATATTGTTCATAGATAATCTTGATCATAAACCCACAATTCATCTGATCTCGACAAACACACCGCAAAAAGAGTTACATCGAATAGATCTCCAAGAAGATTGAGGAGAACTTTGTATTGAGAATCAAAGGGAGAGAAGAAGCCATCTAGCTAATAACTATGGACCCGAAGGTTTGTGGTAAACTAATCACACATCATCGGAGAGGCTATGGTGTTGATGTAGAAGCCCTCCGTGATCGATGCCCCCTCCGGTGGAGCGCCGGAAAAGGCCCCAAGATGGGATCTCAGGGGTACAGAAGGTTGCGGTGGTGGAAATAGGGTTTCGTGGTGCTCCTGGATGTTTTTGGGGTACATGGGTATATATAGGAGGAAGAAGTAGGTCGGTGGAGCTGCGAGGGGCCCACGAGGGTGGGGGGCGCCCAGGGGGCAGGCGCGCCTCCCTGCCTCGTGGCCTCCTTGTTGATTTCTTGACGTCCACTCCAAGTCCTATGGACCACGTTTGTTCCAAAAATTACTCTCCCGAAGGTTTCATTCCGTTTGGACTCCGTTTGATATTCGTTTTCTGCGAAACAGTGAAATAGGCAAAAAAACAGCAATTTGCACTGGGCCTTGGGTTAGTAGGTTAGTCCCTATAATAATAATAAAGTGTATAATAAAGCCCATTAAACATCCAAAACAGAATATATAATAGCATGGAACAATAAAAAATTATAGATACGTTGGAGACGTATCAAGCATCCCCAAGCTTAATTCCTGCTCGTCCTCGAGTAGGTAAATGATAAAAACAGAATTTTTGATGTGGAATGCTACCTATCAGATTTCTCAATGTAATTTTCTTTATTGTGGCATGAATGTTCAGATCTGAAAGATTCAAGACAAAAGTTTATTATTGACATGAAAATAATAATACTTCAAGCATACTAACAAAGCAATCATGTCTTCTCAAAATAAAGTTATCCCTACAAGCAATTGTTTCATACTTTTGATGTTCTCAAACTTTTTCAATCTTCACGCAATACATGAGCGTGAGCGATGGACATATCACTATAGGTGGAATAGAATGGTGGTTGTGGAGAAGACAGTCTCACATCAACTAGGCGTATCAATGGGCTATGGAGATGCCCATCAATAGATATCAATGTGAGTTAGTAGGGATTGCCATGCAAAGGATGCACTAGAGTTAGAAGTGTATGAAAGCTCAACAAAAGAAACTAAGTGGGTGTGCATCCAACTCGCTTGCTCACGAAGACCTAGGGCATTTTGAGGAAGCCCATCATTGGAATATACAAGCCAAGTTCTATAATGTAAAGTTCCCACTAGTATATGAAAATGACAACATAGGAGACTCTCTATCATGAAGATCATGGTGCTACTTTGAAGCACAAGTGTGGTAAAAGGATAGTAACATTGTCCCTTCTCTCTTTTTCTCTCATTTTTTGGGCATTCTCTCTTTTTTATGGGCTCTTTTCTTTCTTTTTTTAGTACGGAGTCGCATCCCGACTTGTGGGGGAATCATAGTCTCCATCATCCTTTCCTCACTTGGGACAATGCTCTAATAATGATGATCATCACACTTTTATTTACTTAAAACTCAAGAATTACAACTCAATACTTAGAACAAAATATGACTCTATGTGAATGCCTCCGGAGGTGTACCGGGATATGCAATGAATCAAGAGTGACATGTATGAAAGAATTATAAAGGTGGCTTTGCCACAAATACGATGTCAACTACATGATCATGCAAAGCAATATGACAATGATGAAGCGTGTCATAATAAACGGAATGGTGGTAAGTTGCATGGCAATATATCTTGGAATGGCTATGGAAATGCCATAATAGGTAGGTATGGTGTCTATTTTCAGGAAGGTATATGGTGGGTGTATGATACCGGCGAAAGGTGCGTGGTAGTAGAGAGGCTAGCAATGGTGGAAGGGTGAGACTGCGTATAATCCATGGACTCAACATTAGTCATAAAGAACTCACATACTTATTGCAAAAATCTATTAGTTATCGAAACAAAGTACTACGCGCATGCTCCTAGGGGGATAGATTGGTAGGAAAAGACCATCGCTCGTCCCCGACCGCCACTCATAAGGAAGACAATCAATAAATAAATCATGCTCCGACTTCATCACATAACGGTTCACCATACGTGCATCCTATGGGAATCACCAACTTTAGAACAAGTATTTATCAAATTCAAAACTACTCAACTACCATGACTCTAATATCACCATCTTCATATCTCAAAACAATTATCAAGTATCAAACTTCTCTTAGTATTCAATGCACTTTATATGGAAGTTTTTATTATATCCATCTTGGATGCCTATTATATTAGGACTAAGATTTTAACCACAGCAAATTACCATGCTGTTCTAAAGGACTCTCAAAATAACATGAGTGAAGTATGATAGATCAATAATTTCTATAAAATAAAACCACCACCGTGCTCTAAAAATATATAAGTGAAGCGCTAGAGCAAAATTGTTTAGCTCAAAAGATATAAGTGAAGCACATAGAGTATTCTAATAAATTCCGATTAATGTGTGTCTCTCTCAGAAGGTGTGTACAGCAAGGATAATTGTGGTGAACTAAAAAGAAAAGACTCAAATCATACGAGACGCTCCAAGCAAAACACATATCATGTGGTGAATAAAAATATAGCTCCAAGTAAAGTTACCGATGAACGAAGACAAAATAGGGGATGCATTCTGGGGTATCCCCAAGCTTAGGCTTTTGGTTGTCCTTAGATTTTACCTTGGGGTGCCTTGGGCATCCACAAGCTTAGGCTCTTGCCACTCCTTGTTCCATAATCCATCAAATCTTTACCCAAAACTTGAAAACTTCACAACACAAAACTTAACAGAAAATCTCATGAGCTCCGTTAGCGAAAGAAAACAAAACACCACTTCAAGGTACTGTAATGAACTCATTCTTTATTTATATTGGTGTTAAACCTAATGTATTCCAACTTCTCTATGGTTCATAAGCTCCGATACTAGCCATAGATTCATCAAAATAAGCAAACAACACACGGAAAACAGAATCTGTCAAAAACATAACAGTCTGTAGTAATCTGGACCTAACGCAAACTTCTGGAACTCAGAAAAATCTGCCAAAACAGGGCGACCTAGATAATTTGTTTATTGAACTACTGCAATTCGAATCAGTATCTTATCACGTTCTGGTGATTTTTAACAATTGTTTTCGTGAGCAGAAAGTTTCTGACTTTTTCAGCAAGATCAAATAACTATCATCCAAGAAGATCCTATAGGTTTTACTTGGCACAAACAATAATTAAAACATAAAACCACATCTAACCAGAGGCTAGATCAATTATTTATTGAATAGCAGCAAGTAAAAATATTGAGTTATCTCCCAACAAGCGCTTCTCTTTAAAGCCTTTTAGATAGGCATGGATAATTTTAATGAGGCTCACATGAAAGACAAGAATTGAAGCGCAAAGAGAGCGTCATAAAACACGCGATAAACACGTCTAAGTCTAACATACTTCCTATGCATAGGCATTTTATAAGCAAACAAATTATCAAGGCTAACAAAAACAAGCATATGCAAGGAAGAAGAAAGGAACAATAGCAATCTCAACATAACGAGAGGTAATTTTGTAACATGAAAATTTCTACAATCATATTTTCCTTTCTCATAATAATTACATGTAGGATCATAATAAAATTCAACAATATAGCTATCACATACAATATTCTCAACATGATCCACATGCATGTAAAGTTGACACTCTTCCAAAATAGTGGGATTAACATTAACTAAAGTCATGACCTCTCCAAACCCACTTTTATCAAAAAAATCACAAGATTGAACATTCTCCAAATATGTGGGATCTAAAGTCGACACTCTTCCAAACCCACTTTCAGTATTATTGCAAACACTATTATCAATCTCATATTCGTCATGGGGCTTAAATAAATTTTCAAGATCATAAGAAGAATCACCCCAATCATGATCATTGCAACAAGTAGTAGACATAGGAAAACTAGCATCCCCAAGCTTAGGGTTTTGCATATTATTAGAACAATTCACATCAAGAGAATTTATAGTAAAATCTTTGCAATCATGCTTTTTATTCAAGGAGCTATCATGAATCTCTTCATAAATTTCTTCATCACAATTTTCAGATTCACGAATTTTAAGCAAAACCTCATAAAGATAATCTAGTGCACTCAAATCACTAGAAATTGGTTCATCATAATTGGATCTCTTAAAAAGATTAGCAAGCGGATGAGGATCCATAGATCTTAGGTTCTGTGTTTAGCAATAAATAAACAACTATTCCAACCAAACGAGCAACCGAGCCAAGTAAGACATCAAAGCAAACGAAAAGACAAACAGAAGAAGGGCGAAGAAAAGGGCAAATCTTTTCAAAAATCGTTTTAGAAGTGGGGGAGAGGAAAACTAGAGGCGAATGGAAAATAATGTAATGCGAGGGATAAGAGTTTGTGATGGGTACTTGGTATGTCTTGACTTGTGCGTAGATCTCCCCGGCAACGGCGCCAGAAATCACACGTTGGCGGGAGATCAAATCTTGACTTGACTTGGTGTAAGCCTCCCCAGCAACGGCGCCAGAAATCCTTCTTGCTACCTCTTGAGCATGCGTTGGTTTTCCCTTGAAGAGGGAAGGGTGATGCAGCAAATTAGCATAAGTATTTTCCTCAGTTTTTGAGAACCAAGGTATCAATCCAGTAGGAGGCCACACGCAAGTCCCTCGTACCTACAAAAAAAATAAGAACCTTGCAACCAACACGATAAAGGGGTTGTCAATCCCTTCACGACCACTTGCAAAAGTGATATCTGATAGAGATAAATAGATAAATATTTTTGATATTTTTATGGTATAGATTGGAAAGTAAAGATTGAAAAATAAAATAGATCGGAAACTTATATGATGGAAGATAGACCCGAGAGCCATAGGTTTCACTAGTGGCTTCCCTCTAGATAGCATAAGTATTATGGTGGGTGAACAAATTACTGTCGAGCAATTGATAGAATAGTGCATAGTTATGAGAATATCTAGGCACGATCATGTATATAGGCATCATGTCCGCAATAAGTAGACCGATTCCTGCCTGCATCTACTACTATTACTCCACACTTCGACCGCTATCCAGCATGCATCTAGAGTATTAAGTTCATAAGAACAGAGTAGCGCATTAGGCAAGATGACATGATGTAGAGGAATAAACTCAAGCAATATGATATAAACCCCATCTTTTTATCCTCGATGGCAACAATACAATACGTGTCGTTTCCCCTTCTGTCACTGGGATCGAGTACCGCATGATTGAACCCAAAGCTAAGCACTTCTCCCATTGCAAGAAAGATCAATCTAGTAGGCCAAACCAAACTGATAATTCGAAGAGACTTGCAAAGATAACCAATCATACATAAAAGAATTCAGAGAAGATTCAAATATTGTTCATAGATAATCTTGATCATTAACCCACAATTCATCGAATCTCGACAAACACACCGCAAAAAGAGTTACATCGAATACATCTCCAAGAAGATCGAGGAGAACTTTGTATTGAGAATCAAAGAGAGAGAAGAAGCCATGTAGCTAATAACTATGGACCCGAAGGTCTGTGGTACACTAGTAGAAAACCGGGCTTTGGTCACAGGGCAATATTCACATTAGTCCCGGTTCAGTCATGAACCGGGACTAATGCGAGCATTGGTCCCGGTTCGTGCGGCCAGGGGCCTGCCGGGCCTCGTGGGGTCATTGGTCCCGGTTCGTCCGGCCCCTTTGGTCCCGGTTGGTGGGACAAACCGGGACCAATGGGCCACGCTCCTGGTCCACCACCCTTTAGTCCCGGTTCATACCACAAACCGGGACTAAAGGGCTGGTCCTAGTTGCGGCCAGTGGTTAGTGCCACCTCGCCAACCGAAGGGCGCTCACACCAGTTTATAAGCCCGTCCCTCTCTGCCCTGTTGAGCTCCTCTCAAAGTGAAAATAGATGCCCTTATACACGGAATTTGACCTAAATTCACAGTAAATTTCTTTGAATTTCATAGAAATTTATTATGAATTTAGGTTGAATTTTCTCTATAGGCGCATCTATGTTCATTTTTTAAGTAAATAAAATAAATAAACCTTAATAAAATAAATAAACCTTAATAAAATAAAATAAAATGAACTATAGTAACTAAAATAAATAAACCTTAATAAATTAAATAAAAATAGCAGCAGTAAAATAAATAAAAATAGCAGCAGTAAAATAAATAAAAATAAAATAATTAAAGTAAAATAAATAAGTAATTAGAAATAAAATAAATAAGTTTTTTGTTGTAAGTAGAAACAAAACAAAACAAATAAAGCAAAAGAGGAAACAAAAAACAGAGAAAAAAAATTATGCCACCTACTGGGCCACCACGGCCTGAATACGACTTGAAACCCATCCGTGGGCCAGGATTCAGGCCCGCAGAAGGCCCAGTAGGCCCCACAGGCAAAGAGCATGGTTAGGCCCGAAAGCCTGCAGTTGAGAGGAGCTCGGGAGGGTGGGCGCAGCAGTGCTTATAAACCACTCTCGAGCCCTCTCAACTAGCGAGGTGGGACTAAACTTTTGACACGGGGCAGCACAAGGCCTTTGTTCCCGGTTGGTGCCACCAACCGGGACTAAAGGTGGTCATTGGTCTCGGTTCGTGGCACCAACCGGGACCAAAGGCCTTTAGTCCCGGTTGGTGCCACGAACCGGGACCAATGAGTTCCCTATATATACCCCATCGCCACAGCAGAGCACTCCACAGTGCTATGTTTTTTCTGGCCGGCGAGGGGAGGGCATTTGGGTGCTCTAGCTCACCTCCTATGCACATGAGGTGTTCGATGAAATGTCTGAGCCCCGACGCCTCCCGCCGCCCCGATGCCGCCAGGCTGCCCCGATGCCGCCCGCCGCCCCCGCCGTCGCCGTCGCCTGTGCCCGTCGTCGCCGTCGCCATTGCCCGCGCCCTCACCGTCAGCCGCGCCCCTGCCCCGACGCGCGCGGCCCCGGCCCGTCCCCGTCGTCGCCGTCGCCCTGCCCCGCCCTTCGCCGCCGACGCCTCTGCCCCTGCCCCGACCACGCCGCCGTCACCTCTGCCCCTGCCCCGACGCGGCACCGTCGCCTTGGTCAGGGCCGGCACTGCCCCCTTCCTCCCTGTCTTTTTATTGCATTTTTATAAAAATGTATATATGTATGTTCATGTATATATGTTCTCTGTGTATATATATGTATGTTCATGTATATATGTTCTGTGTGTATATATGTTCTCTGTGTATATGTTCATGTATATATGCAACAGATAGATTTTTAGAAAAGTTAGGATTTTTTTCTGTTCATAGATTTTTTTGGTGATATTAATTATTGTAGAATATGCAAATGTTTGTATATTCATATGAACAATGCATTAGGCAAAACCTTTACTTTTTTGAAATTTTCTATTTGAGCATTTTTTTATGAATGAGAGGAAAAAGGAAAATAAGAAGAGGAAGAAAGGAGAAGAAGAGGAGAGGAAGAAGAGGAGAAATAAATAAGAAGATGAAAAAGAAGAAAAAGAAGAGGAGAAGAAGAAAGGAATAGAAGAGAAGAAGAAAAAATAGAAAAAATTCTATTTTTTCTTCTTCTCTCCTCTATTCCTTTCTTCTTCTCCTCTTTTTTTTTCTTCTTTTTTTCTTCGATCTTCTCCTCTATTCCTTTTCTTCTTCTCCTCTTTTTGTTTCTTCTTCGTTTTCTTATGTTTTATCGGGTCTGTCGTCTTTGATATACCCCTCTCCCGACAACTTCAACATGAGGGGGGTCGATATACCCCTCCCCGATAATATTATTTTCCCATGTACGTTCATTGTCGTTGTCGCTATAACCCCCTCCCGATAACTTCAACACGTGGGGGGGGGTCGATATACCCCCTCCGCGATAACATTATTTTCCCATGTATGTATGTCGTCGTTGTCGATATATATAACTCCCTCCCAGATAACTTCAACATGATGGACGGTCGATATTTATACCCCCTCTCGACCGTGATAACTTATACCACGGGAGCACCCCCCGGCCCTCTCGCTCGACCAAAACTCTCGAGGACACACAAACCCTAGAAAAAATTGATGTCGGTCTCCTACCCCCTCCCGCCGCGCCCCTACCCTTGAAGCGTTGCCGAGGCCACCCCAAACCCGGAATAAGGTAGGTCTAGTTTGCACTAACCACCTGCTTTCATGTTTGTGTAATAATTTCCATGTTGTAATATTTGCAGAAACAATGGAGCACGGACGAGACGAGCAAGCAGAAGAGGTGTTGGGGGACATAATCTTAGCCGGAGGTGATATCTTGTCGTATCTTAACGACAATGATGGTCTGGAAGAACAGGGTGAAGAAGCAGGCTATGGTGATCGAAGAGTGGAGGAGGAAAGACATGATTATGATGGCTCCGGTGACCCAATGCTGGTGCAAGAAGGAGCCCGTGGTGACGGCTCCGGTGGCCGAACAGAGTCCGGCCAGGTAAATATATTAGTTAAGCCCGTGCTGACTAGCTAATTGATGCATTCATTGTTTTGGTATCTACACATATTAATTAACACTCGTCTGTCTTCTTTTTTCTAGCCCTCCGGATCGATCACTGCAATCGCGCGCGACGGCCAACCGATTGAACCCATCCGGACAAAGGATGCATTTGCTGCTCATTGCGGGGTTCTAGTTAGGGACAAGATCCCGATCAGCATCCACCAATGGTATAAGCCTAAGAAGGAAGACCCTGAGGTGTCTTATGTCAATGATATGCAGAAAGATGATCTTTGGACTGAGCTGAAGGCAAATTGCTCCCTACCGCCAGAGGAGGATCCGGAGAAGCCAGTTAAAGAGCAATTAATCAAGTCTCATGCTCTTAAGAAGATGGCAGACCTATTCAGGAGGTGGAAGAATGAGTTGAAAACGTTTGTCGACAAAGAAGAGACACCAGAATTCATCGGCCGGTATGAGAAGATCAGAGATCACTGGCCCGCATTTGTGGCCCACAAGACATTGGAAAAGAGTAAGAAGATGTCAGCGACAAACAAGAAGAATACTGCGAAGAAGAAGCTTCACCATCGCACGGGGTCAGGTGGCTACCTCAAAGCCCGGCCTAAGTGGGCCAAGGCTGACAATGATCTGCTTGAAAAAGGGATCGAACCACAGATAATGAACTGGACAGACCATTGCCGGACTTGGTTCTTCGGGGCTGGCGGAACCTTGGACCCTGTATTAGGGAGGTGCGTTAGGACAAACGAGCTTTTGAGAATACCAGTAAAGAAGATTCAACAATATATCAATGCAGCGCAGGAAGGGACGTTCATTCCAGACAGAGAGAACGACGAGCTCACAATGGCCCTTGGGAATCCTGAGCACCCTGGACGGACACGACGCACGCTAGGCTCCGTTCCGTGGAAGGCTAGTTTTCCGGACGCAGGCGGTTACAAAAGCCAGGAGAGGAGGAAAAAATGGAGCAGACCCAAATTCAGAAGCTGCATGAAAGGGTTCAAGCGCTAGAGGAACGAGACAGCAATCGACATGCTGAAACTACCCCCGAAGCTACCCCGCCATCTCAGCAGAGAAGCAGCGTGGCTTCCACCGAGCTGCTTCAGCTGGAGCATGTCTTGACGGCTCCTGCTAGCTACCCCGTGGATGCTATCACGGAGTCTCAACATTGCCACCTTATGGCGCAATGGCAGAACTTCAAAGTCAAGGCGGCTGTTGGCTCTGTTTTACCTCCTGAACCCGGCGCAACCTACCACTGCCGGCCGATTCCAGAAGGATATGCTAGGGTGATGGTGGATGAAATAACGGAGGGATTTGAGGACCTCCAGCTTGACCACCCTACCGGTGAAGGGGAGACTCGGCTGGGTTTAGCTCTGAAGACTCCATGCCTATGGCGGAAGGAGCTCAGCAACCTTCCGAACTGGACGGCTCCGGCGAGTAAGGGCACTCCGCCTCCTCCTCCGCCTCCTCCTCCGGCGAGTGATCAGGGCACTCAGCCTCCTTCTCCGGCGCGTGGCGGCACTCCGCCTCCTCCTCCTCCAACGAGTGATCAGGGCACTCAGCCTCCTTCTCCGGTGCGTGGCGGCACTCCGCCTCCTTCTCCGCCTATGCCGGCGCGCCAGAGCAGCCAGCCTCCTCCTTCTCCGCCTCGTCAGCAAGGGCGGAAGAGACCCGCCGCCGCTCCGGCTGCTCCCGCGCGTCGTAGTCCTTCTCCTCCGCCTCGTAAGCAAAGAAAGAAGACAGCCACAGCCGCTCCGTCTGCTCTGCCGGTGTCTAGCAGTACAGCTGCCAGAGGCGGGAGGCAATACAGATTCGGTCCTTCTCTGAAGACTCTAGAGAAGTTACCATACGAGAGGACCGAGGAGGAAACCAGGAAGATCGTGCGAGCCGAAGTGACAAACTTCTTTGAAGGGGTGAAAGCAAAGAAACATCCACCTCCGGAGGAGAAGGTAGATCCGGTGAAAGCAAAGCGCACTCTGGCTGCCCTGACAAAACCACCAAAGTCTCCACCGAGAGGCAACTATGAGCGCATTCTTGCAAAGACATATGCCGAAGCGGAGCGGTCGGGAAGTACTGTCAGTGATCAAAGGTTAAAAGAACGACGAGCTGGGGAAAAATGCCCAGCTCGGCGAACAAGCGAACCAATCGTGCCCCCCGCTCAAGGTGTCAAAAGACATCATCGCTAATGATCCGAGGATGGTGGCCGGTTATAGCAATCTTGGAGATTACCTGCCCGACGATGTACATTATGAAATCATGGAAGTGGACGAACACAAATACCATTACAGGAAGCCTCTCGTCAAAGATGAAAGATCTCTAACAATGATGATGCGAAGATTACATGATTGGTACATGAAAACCTGCAGAGAGTCTGATGGGATGAATACTTTGACGCTGAGAGTTAAACCGGAGCATGACCTCGTTGGAATTGAACTGCTGAATGTTCCATTTGAGGATTTCTTCCAGTTTTACAATCAAAAGGCCCTCGATAAAACAACGATCACTTGCTACTGTCTGTAAGTAGTACTACTTCTGTCATTAAGTCTCTCTATATAGGTCAGCTCTTTCATTGCATGTATTTATAATTTATAATTATCCTCACTATATTATGCAGATTGAAGATCGCCGAATTGATGAAAAGACAAATCGGTGATATTGGGTTCATTAACACAAATCTCATAGATGCATATACGGTTGAAAAACATGCCAAAGAAGCCGAGGCCAACTTGCTACGATCGTTGGTATTAAATGAAAACAAAGATATAATACTCTTTCCTTACAACTTCAAGTGAGTGTTACTATCTTGTGCATATTCGGTTTCCCTTATTAGTCCAGGTTATGGTAATGTAATTGATGACTTATGCATGCATGCGCAGCTTCCACTATATTCTCCTAGAGATTAAGCTTGAGCAGGGAGTAGTAACCGTCTTAGACTCGAGACGAAAAGATCCCCAGGACTATGCGAACATGACTCAAATGCTCGAGAAGTAAGTTAAATCGATCATTATCCACCATATCAGCAACTTTGTTCATTTTCTGATATCAAGTAATTGTTTTCTTTGTCTGGCAGGGTTTGGAGAAAATTCACCACAAAAGCTCCGGGACTGCCGAAGAAGCTGCAATTTAAACACCCGAAAGTAAGTACTATAGTAGCATGTTCCGCGCATCTCCTAGTGATTCAAGCGCTAGTTTCATCAATACCATTTAGCATGCTTGCCTATCAGTTTGATTGACCTCTATTTCTTGTAAAGTGGTTGTGGCAGGAACCCGGGAATAATTACTGTGGATACTACGTTTGCGAGTCCATCCGCTACACGACCTGTGACCGGGGCTACTCTGACGAACAATATGAAGTGCGTAAGCAATAATATTCACAATTTTATTTTATTACCATCATTTGTGTTGAGTTTCATTTATTCATATATATATATATGTATTGACCCCCTTCTTCAAATTAGATGTTTCGGAAGCGGGATGAACTCCTAGCACCATATCGTATGCGAGCAATTCAAGAGGAATTGGCGGCATTCTTCCTTGACCACGTGATCGCTGAAAATGGAGACTACTATGTGGACCCTGTGTTCTTACAATTTAATTAGGAGTTTGTATTGTAAGAGATAATTATTGTATATATGTAGCCGGTAGTGTCGGATAGATATACGAGAACTTGTTTTTCGACCAATCTCTCGGAGAAGGAGAGGTGGTCGATATCACTTCTCTCTGTATGCATATGTTCATGACGATCTTCTGTTTCCTTCATTTGATTACTAGCTAGCGTGTCTAGTCCTCTACATACGTATATAGTACGTAGCGTCGACCAGGCACGGAGATAAGAGAGGACACTTCTCTCTATTAATTAGCTAGCTAACACAATATATGAAACACCTAAATTAAACCCCCAACCCCCCCCCTTCCAAAAAAACAAAAACCCCAGCCCTGAAATGCTGACGCGTGGATGCCTATTGGTCCCGGTTGGTGAAACCAACCGGTAGAAAAGGCCCTGCCTATTGGTCCCGGTTGGTGACACCAACCGGGACAAAAGGCCCTGCCTATTGGTCCCGGTTGGTGGCACCAACCGGGACCAAAGGCCCCCCTGCCAAGGCTGGCAGCAGCGGCCATGTGGAGGACCTTCTGTCCCGGTTCGTGTAAGAACCGGGACTAAAGGGTTAGGGCTTTAGTAACGACCCTTTAGTCCCGGTTCGAAAACCGGGACAAAAGGCCCTTACAAACCGGCGTAAAAGCCCCTTTTCCTACTAGTGGTAAACTACTCACACATCATCGGAGAGGCTATGGTGTTGATGTAGAAGCCCTCCGTGATCGATGCCCCCTCTGGCAGAGCGCCGGAAAAGGCCCCAAGATGGGATCTCACGGGTACAGAAGGTTGCGGCGGTGGAAATAGGGTTTTGTGGTGCTCCTGGATATTTTTGGGGTACATGGGTATATATAGGAGGAAGAAGTAGGTCGGTGGAGCTGCGAGGGGCCCACGAGGGCGGGGGCGCGACCAGTGGGGCAGGCGCGCCTCCCTGCCTCGTGGCCTCCTCGTTGATTTCTTGACGTCCACACCAAGTCCTGTGGATCACGTTTGTTCCAAAAATAACTCCCCTGAAGGTTTCATTCCATTTGGACTCCGTTTGATATTTCATTTCTGCGAAACACTGAAATAGGAAAAAAAACAACAATTTGCACTGGGCCTTGGGTTAGTAGGTTAGTCCCAATAATAATAATAAAGTGTATAATAAATCCCATTAGACATCCAGAACAGCATATATTATAGCATGGAACAATCAAAAATTGTAGATACGTTGGAGACGTACCATTACTCCACACATCGACTGCTATCCAGCATGCATCTAGAGTATTAAGTTCATAAGAACAGAGTAACACATTTGGCAAGATGACATGATGTAGAGGGATAAACTCAAGCAATATGATATAAACCCCATCTTTTTATCCTCGATGGCAACTATACAATACGTGTCGTTTCCCCTTCTGTCACTGGGATCGAGCAACGCAAGATTGAACCCAAAGCTAAGCACTTCTCCCATTGCAAGAAAGACCAATCTAGTAGGACAAACCACACTGATAATTCGAAGAGACTTGCAAAGATAACCAACCATACATAAAAGAATTCTGAGAAGATTCAAATATAGTTCATATATAATCTTGATCATAAACCCACAATTCATTGGATCTCGACAAACACACCGCAAAAAGAGCTACATCGAATAGATCTCCAAGAGGATCAAGGAGAACTTTGTATTGAGATCCAAAGAGAGAGAAGAAGCCATCTAGCTAATAACTATGGACCCAAAGGTCTGTGGTAAACTACTCACACATCATCGGAGAGGCTATGGTGTTGATGTAGAAGCACTCCGTGATCGATGCCCCCTCCGGCGGAGCGCCGGAGAATGCCCCAAGATGGGATCTCACGGGTACAGAAGGTTGCGGCGGTGGAAAATAGGGTTTCGTGGTGCTCCTGGATGTTTTCGGGGTACGTAGGTATATATAGGAGGAAGAAGTTGGTCAGTGGAGCTACGAGGGGCCCACGAGGGTGGGGCGCGCCCAGGGGGGCAGGTGCACCTCCCTGCCTCGTGGCCTCCTCGTTCATTTCTTGACGTCCACTCCAAGTCCTCTGGATCACGTTTGTTCCAAAAATCACGCTCCCGAAGGTTTCATTCCGTTTGGACTCCGTTTGATATTCTTTTTCCGCGAAACACTGAAATAGGCAAAAAAACAGCAATTTGCACTGGGCCTTGGGTTAATAAGTTAGTCCCAAAAATAATATAAAAGTGTATAATAAAGCCCATTAAACATGCAAAACAGAATATATAATAGCATGGAACAATCAAAAATTATAGATACGTTGGAGACGTATCATAGAACTGTACATGCTACGGTCTGGACCGTAGCACATTGTTTTTTATGGCCATATCAGCACATTGTTTTCTACTGCTGATTCACTGGGCTGCCGTGGTTCGCACTCCTCTGCCGTGGTTTGCACTCCTCCTACGTACTTCGCCGACATGTGGGAGAGCCAGCATCCGGGTCTATGTGTCATGCACCAGATTATAGTGCGGAATGGAAGGGGGGCATCACCCCGGTCGTACCGCCAGTAATTCGTGATTATAGTGAGTAGTCATATCACAAGTCTTTCCAGCAGTAACGCGCTGTCAAATCGCACAGCCCGACCTTTCCAGTAGTAAGTAAGTTGAATCCGCTACTCCCTCACCCTCCTCGCCTCTCTGTCAAACCGCCTATGCGAAAACTGCTGTGCGTACTGCCCGGGAAAAGCCCCGCCCTCAACTTTTAATTACGCGGAAATAGTTCGAGCTTGTTCGTTCTATATAAATACTAGTACCGTATGTTTATTCACCCATGGGGTTGTTCAATGAATGGAGGGCCGGGGAGCACAAGTGAACAATACTACTACTACTACCTCCGTCTTAGTTTATTGGTCCCGATTGTATATTGTGCCAAATTTTGACTATAGATTGAACTAACAAAACGTTCATGCATGTTACCAAAAATTATATCATTGAAAACTATGTTGAAATACGAATCCAACGATATAACTTTTGTTGACATGCATTAACATTTTGTTAGCTAGATAGTTGGTCAAAATTTGGCACCAACTACAAAGGTGACCTATAAACCAGGACGGAGGTAGTAGTAGTAGTAAGTAGGAGTCGTACAGTTACTCACCTTAAATAGAGAGTTTCTTTTCTTTAATGCCACGTACACAAATTGAAATGCTTGTTGTGGAGAGAAAAAGACAATCACTCCACTATATATGTACGCCAGGGCCTGAGCGCTTGATTTAGTAGGGTTGCTCTCTTCATTCTCTCATCCTCTCCAGATCTAAACAAGACAGCAGTAGCGACATTTTCTCTCTGCTCACCGCTGGTCACAGATCCGGCCGGATCCCTTTGGCTGGTGTGTGTAGAGGACTAGGTGCATCGTTCACGCGGTCATCGCCGACGAGGGAGGAAACCCACAGTTGCCGGAGGGGCCCGATCCTCTGCCCGTGTCATTCTCTCCGACACAGCGCCGGCTCGGGAGGTCCTCCGACCCTTCTTCCTCCCTGCCGTATTGTGCACAGATCCGACCTGCCGCCGCCGACATCCCGACGACCCTCAGGTATAAGTTCTTCGAAAGCGGCCTTGCTCTACTGCCCCAGCTCCCCACGTGTCTGCATGTGCATCTTTTTCTACTTCCATCAGCTCTTCCAAAGCCACCTAAATTTTTAGTATTATTAGAGGTAAAGCTACTTCATGCATTCAAATCTAGGACTTGGTTCAAACAACGAAGAAAGGGGGGAAAGTTGTAGCATGAATCTAGGACTTGATTCAAAGAGGAAATAATATGGTGAAAGTAGCAGAGACCGGATACCCAACCGGTCTCTTGGTTGAAAAGGGAAATAATGGGAAAACGCAATACAAACTGGATAAGGAACATATCTATTATTGGTTGAAAAAGGATAGAAAGTGGCGGCTGGTGGACAAGTCAACAGAGTATGGCCAGGATTAGATTTGTTGCCCTCACCTAGTAAAAGGTCTCCAGGATTAGAATTGCTGCCCTCACATTGTAAAAGGTCTCCAGGATTAGATTTGTTGCCCTCACATAGTAAAAGGTCTCCAGGATTAGAATTGCGGCCCTCACATTGTAAAAGGTCTCCAGGATTAGATTTGCTGCCCTCACATAGTAAAAGGTCTCTAGGATTAGATTTGCTGCCCTCACATAGTAAAAGGTCTCCAGGATTAGATTTTCTGCCCTCACAGAGCATGAACAAACTCGGCATCACCACTTTATGCCTCCTTGTAGGTACATTGTGCTGATGCGTCCACTGTCGCATGTCCTTATACCAACCTTTTCCTGTTGTTAATGTAAGGGCGCATGTAAAATGAAGCGATCACACTGTTACCTTAGGGACATGTCTAACCAGTGTTTTTGTTAATCTAATGCCTCCAGTGATATGATGCAATTAAACTGTGTTACAAATGGTACACTTGTAATAGGCTATCAAGCCACGGCTTGGAAGCCTGGTGTATACACCTAAAACCCCGGGTTAGTCTGCCTTTTTAAGTAAGTCACTCCGCCCAGGTAAACCCGGTATGACCCGTCGAACTTTGACAAGTTACTCTGATAAGACCCTGAACTTGTCAAGTTAAAATGATGATTGGTTAAGGATTGAGGACCATCTTAAAAGGCTTTGTAAAATGGTTTAACTCAGTGGCCTGGCAGCCCATGAAAAGCCTCAAATTTGGGGCCTGGCAGCCCATGAAAAGCCTCGACTACAAGTTTTCATCTGCTTTTATTTGCTAAGTTTTTTCTCCTTTGATGAGATTTATAATGTTTTTGATAAACTGGCGTTCATTAAACCCGGCTTGACTTTCAACTACAAGTTGTCAGTATATGATCAGTTATAATCCGGCGATTATTAACCCGGTCTGGTTTTGACTACAAGTTGCCAGTGTTATATATGGATAATCCGATGTTTATTACAACCCGGTACGGGTTTATCATAAACCGGCAAAACATGGAAGGAGTTATCGGTACTCAAATTTGGGTTATCACCCTTACTACAAAAAGTTGGTAAACCAACGATGTGATTCAATGTCACAAGTATGATATACTTCATATTTGATTATTCTTAAGTGCAGCCTTGGTTATAAACCCGGGTTATATGTTGGACATTATGACCCGTCCGGCGGTAAACCGCCAGGACACTTTAAACTTGTTGTATGCAGAAACAGGTTGAGTAAAGCATGATTATACATCACTGGTGTTTATTAACCCGGCCTGGTTTTCGACTATAAGTCGCCAGTATGATGATAAATTATCCAGTGTTTATTAACTCGGACTGGCTTGGGATTATAAGTCGCCAGTATATATTTGGATTGCGCCATTGGAATCATGCGCTCATAAATCATTGGATTATATTATTTAAATCTTCAAATAGCCAACATGGCTGGATTTTTATTATGGTTATCAATAACCAGTATTATGATTAAGGTTTTCAAAGTCGCTTTAGCGCAATGGCTATTCTATTATCAATGGATATGATTTATTAGACAATGGAAGGAATAGTCCCGAGTCGCTGCAGGCTTACGACCCGGCACTTGGGGGCTACATTATTCAAGTTGAGATTACATCAAATATGCAAGTCCCATGTCACTGCCAGCATGCACCATGGCACTTGGGGGCTAATGCAAAGTCATTTTTACTGGCCTTATTGAAGACCCGACTCATCACATCATAATGAGCTGGCCCTTGGGGGCTACCAATTGCTCCTGTCAAAAAAATTAAGGTACACAAGTCTTAATCCATTATATTGAAGGATCCACTACTCAGTTGGTAAAGCACAAAGCTCTTAACCTTGTGGACGTGGATTCAAGCACCATGACGGGGGTTACATCATATGATGTTATTTTCAATGAAGTATATATAAAGTCCCAGCTCAATATTAACTTACTGAGCCGGCCCTTGGGGGCTACACATCACTCCTGAAATCTACATGATTATATTTACAAAGTCCCTTCTCATTATTGCATAATGACCCGGCCCTTGGGGGCTACACTGGTTGAAGTTTTTATGAGCATAAGGCAATTTCAAGTCCCAGGTTGCTGCAAGCAAGACAACCCGGCACTTGGGGGCTACATATATGGAGTATTCAGTTTTTACTAGTGACTGAGATGAACATGGATTTCTTCAAAGTGGCAGTAATTATATGGAAACAAGTATCAAATCATCACTTTGTTCTGTTCAAGACTTGGGGGCTACAGGTAATATGGATATAAGGGAGAAATATCTTCCAATTTTCAGTTTTGAGCAAACCAGATTGACCCGGCATCACCAATCATTATGACCCGGTGTCTACAACAATCATAACCCGGCATCATCAATAATTATGAACCGGCGTTGGAAACAATCATGAACCGGCGTTGGAAACAATCATGACCTGGAATTATCAGTTTTTATAACCCGGCAATTTTGACAATGATAAACCGGCAAGTTCTACATTTTCAAACTGGCGGATATCAGTTGAATATTTGAAGACCAATATTTTTGTCAAGTCAGCGCATTGAAGGCGGAGTCAAATGGATTCTTTGTTTACAATATTTTTTCTACAAGAAAATTGATTATGAAGCTGATCTAATGACCCGGATTTTCTAGAAGAAGGAAATAACAATGACTTAAGGATGATCAGATGTCGGCTTACAAGAATATTTAACCCAGAGCGCAACCTGTCAAATTCATTCTTGTGTTTATGTTGCAGGATCAGTTTAACATGGATAAATCCAAATTAAACTGGGGGCTAATGTCGGGGATATACCCCGCGGCGTAACCCGACCGGAAGTATAACCCGGCCGGACTTGGCGATTCACCGGCGACCCGCACAGACCAAACGGTTTACAAGCAACCTGATTGAACATTATGATTCACTGGTAACCCGGCGGGCTGGACAGACGGATGACAAGGCCCAAGGCCCAGAAGGCCGGCTCATGTTATGGTGGGCCGGTTTAAGAGGAAAGGCATGAGGAATATTTATCTTACAAGGAGTTAAGACCTGGACTTGTATCCGATTTGTATTAGAGATAGACTAGTCCTAATCCTAATAGGACTCCACATGTAACCCACCCCTTCAACATATATAAGGAGGGGCAGGGCTCCCCAAAGAGGGACAAGCAAGAAGAAACAATCTCTAAGGCTAGACACAACTAGGAGCGCCGACTTACGGCGACGCCCTCATGAGCATAATGAGACCTAGCCACAAACAGCATGTAGGGCTATTACCGGATGATGTTTCCCGGGGCCCGAAGCTGTCTAAATCATTATCTTCTGTTGCGTCTCTCGATTCCGCTCAACCCCTCTCAAGCTACCACATAGATGCGTTGGCCTCGCGACTAAGTCCTCACACTAGGACGTCTACCGTGACAAATCCACGACACCGCAAAAATAATTTCATCGAATAGATCTCCAAGAAGATCGAGGAGAACTTTGTATTGAGATCCAAAGAGAGAGAAGAAGCCATCTAGCTAATAACTATGGACCCGAAGGTCTGAGGTAAACTACTCACACATCATCGGAGAGGCTATGGTGTTAATGTACAAGCCCTCCGTGATCGATGCCCCCTCCGGCGGAGCACCGGAAAAGGCCCCAAGATGGGATCTCACTGGTACAGAAGGTTGCGGCAGTGGAAATAGGGTTTCGTGGTGCTCCTGGTTGGTTTCGGGGTATATGGGTATATATAGGAGGAAGAAGTAGGTCGGTGGAGCCACGAGGGGCCCATGAGGGTGGGGGGCGCGCCCAGGGGGGCAGGCGCGCTTCCCTTCCTCGTGGCCTCCTCGTTCGTTTCTTGACGTCCACTCCAAGTCATCTGGATCACGTTTGTTTCAAAAATAACTCTCCCGAAGGGTTCATTTCGTTTGGACTCCGTTTGATATTCCTTTTCTGCGAAACACTGAAATAGGAAAAAAAAACAGCAATTTGCACTGCGCCTTGGGTTAGTAGGTTAGTCCCAAAAGTAATATAAAAGTTCTTAGTAAAGCCCATTAAACATCCAAAACAGATAATATTATAGCATGGAACAATAAAAAATTATAGATATGTTGGAGACGTATCAAGCATCCCCAAGCTTAATTCCTGCTTGTCCTCAAGTAGGTAAATGATAAAAACAGAATTTTTGATGTGGAATGCTACCTAGCATATCTTTCAATGTAATTTTCTTTATTGTGGCATGAATGTTCAGATCCGAAAGATTCAAGAGAAAAGTATAATATTGACATGAAAATAATAATACTTCAAACATAATAACTAAGCAATCATGTCTTCTCAGAATAACATGGCCAAAGAAAGTTATCCCTACAAAATCATATAGTCTGGCTATGCTCTATCTTCATTACACAAAATATTTAAATCATGCACAACCCCGATGACAAGCCAAGCAATTGTTTCATACTTTTGATGTTCTCAAACTTTTTCAATCTTCACGCAATACATGAGCGTGAGCCATGGACATAGCACTATATGTGGAATAGAATGGTGGTTGTGGAGAAGACAAAAAGGATAAGATAGTCTCACATCAACTAGGCGTATCAACGGGCTATGGAGGTGCCCATTAATAGATATCAATGTGAGTGAGTAGGGATTGCCATGCAACGGATGTACTAGAGCTATAAGTGTATGAAAGCTCAACAAAAGAAACTAAGTGGGTGTGCATCCATCTTGCTTGCTCACGAAGACCTAGGGCATTTTTGAGGAAGCCCATCATTGGAATATACAAGCCAAGTTCTATAATGTAAAATTCCCACTAGTATATGAAAATGACAACATAGGAGAGTCTCTATCATGAAGATCATGGTGCTACTTTGAAGCAAAAGTGTGGTAAAAGGATAGTAACATTGTCTCTTCTCTCTTTTTCTCTCATTTTTTTATTTGGGCCTTTTCTCTTTTTTCTATGGCCGGTTTTTTTTCTTTTTTTTTTTCGTCCGGAGTCTCATCCCGACTTGTGGGGGAATATAGTCTCCATCATCCTTTCCTCACTTGGGACAATGCTCTAATAATGATGGTCATCACACTTTTATTTACTTACAACTCAAAAATTACAACTCAATACTTAGAACAAAATATAACTCTATGTGAATGCCTCTGGCGATGTACCGGGATATGCAATGAATCAAGAGTGACATGTATGAAAGAATTATGGATGGTGGCTTTGCCACGAATACAATGTCAACTACATGATCATGCAAAGCAATATGACAATGATGGAGCGTGTCATAATAAACGGAACGGTGGAAAGTTGCATGGCAATATATCTCGGAATGGCTATGGAAATGCCATAATAGGTAGGTATGGTGGCTGTTTTGAGGAAGGTATATGGTGGGTGTATGATACCGGTGAAAGGTGCGCGGTGTTAGAGAGGCTAGCAATGGTGGAAGGTTGAGAGTGCGTATAATTTATGGACTCAACATTAGTCATAAAGAACTCACATACTTATTGCAAAAATCTATTAGTTATCAAAACAAAGTACTACGCGCATGCTCCTAGGGGGATAGATTGGTAGGAAAAGACCATCGCTCGTCCCCGACCGCCACTCATAAGGAAGACCATCAATAAATAAATCATGCTCCGACTTCATCACATAACGGTTCACCATACATGCATGCTACGGGAATCACAAACTTTAACACAAGTATTTCTCAAATTCACAACTACTCAACTAGCATGACTCTAATATCACCATCTTCATATCTCAAAACAATTATCAAATATCAAACTTCTCATAATATTCAATGCACTCTATATGATAGTTTTTATTATACCTATCTTGGATGCTCATCACTTAAGGACTAAAATTTTAACCAAAGCAAATTACCATGCTGTTCTAAAAGACTCTCAAAATAATATAAGTGAAGCATGAGAGATCAATAATTTCTATAAAATAAATCCACCACCGTGCTCTAAAAGATATAAGTGAAGTACTAGAGCAAAGTTATTTAGCTCAAAAGATATAAGTGAAGCACATAGAGTATTCTAATAAATTCTGATTAATGTGTGTCTCTCCCAAAAGGTGTGTACAACAAGGATGATTGTGGTGAACTAAAAGCAAAGACTCAAATCATACAAGACGCTCCAAGCAAAACACATATTATGTGGTGAATAAAAATATAGCTCCATGTAAAGTTACCGATGGACGAAGACAAAAGAGGGGATGCCTTCTAGGGCATCCCCAAGCTTAGGCTCTTGGTTGTCCTTGAATTTTACCTTTGGGTGCCTTGGGCATCCCCAATCTTAGGCTCTTTCCACTCCTTGTTCCACAATCCATCAAATCTTTACCCAAAACTTGAAAACTTCACAACACAAAACTTAACAGAAAATCTCATGAGCTCCGTTAGCGAAAGAAAACAAAACACCACTTCAAGGTACTGTAATGAATTCATTATTTATTTATATTGGTTTTAAACCTATTGTATTGCAACTTCTCTATGGTTCATAATCTCCGATACTAGCCATAGATTCATCAAAATAAGCAAACAACACACGAAAAACAGAATCTGTCAAAAACAGAACAGTCTGTAGTAATCTGTATCAAACACATACTTTCTGGAACTCAAAAATTCTACCAAAATAGGAAGACCTAGATAATTTGTTTATTGATCTACTGCAATTAGAATCAGTATTTTATCACTTTCTGGTGATTTTTAACAATTGTTTTTGTGAGCAAAAAGTTTCTGAGTTTTTCAGCAAGATCAAATAACTATCATCCAAGAAGATCCTATAGGTTTTACTTGGCACAAACACTAATTAAAACATGAAACCACATCTAAACAGAGGCTAGATGAATTATTTATTACTAAACAGGAACAAAAATAAGGAACACAAATAAAATTGGGTTGCCTCCCAGCAAGCGCTATCGTTTAACGCCCCTAGCTAGGCATTGATAATTTTAATGATGCTCGCATCAAAGACAAGAATTAGAGCACAAAGAGAGTATTATAGAACACGTGATAAACACATATATGTCTAACATACTTCCTATTCATAGGCATCTTATAAGCAAACAAATTATTAGAGCAAGAAAAAATTAGCATGCAAGGAAGAAGAAAGAGACGATAGCAATCTCAACATGACGAGAGGTAATTTAGTAAGATAAACATTTCTACAACCATATTTTCCTCTCTCATAATAATTACATGTAGGATCATAGGAAATTTCAATAAAATAGCTATTACATAACATATTCTCAACACGATCCACATGCATGCGAAGTTGACACTCTTCCAAAATAGTGGGATTATCATTAACTAAAGTCATGACATCTCCAAACCCACTTTTATCAAAAATACCATAAGATTGAACATTCTCCAAATATGTGGGATCTAAAGTTTACACTCTTCCAAACCCACTTTCAATATTATTGCAAACACTATTATCAAGCTCATATTCATCATGGGGCTTAAATAAATTTTAAAGATCATAAGAAGAATCACCCCAATCATGATCATTGCAACAAGTAGTAGACATAGCAAAACTAGCATCCCCAAGCTTAGGGTTTTGCATATTATTAGCACAATTCAAATCAAGAGAATTTATAATAACATCATTGCAATCATGCTTTTCATCAAAGGAACTATCAAGTATGGGTGCAATAGCAACGATCTCATGTTTAACATAAGGAACTATAGCAAATTCGTCTTCATAAATATTGGCATCATGGCCACAAGAATAGCAAGCATCATGTTGATCAAGGGATATTTCAATCAAATCCTCAGAATCATAATTATCTATAGATTCATGCATATCATTATTTTCTTCCAAAGCAACGGTCATAAATTCTTTGGCATAGATATTATGGGCATAGTTTTCATCGCAATATTTAAGTATCTCAAAATTTTCAGATTTGTAGAGAGTAATACCATACTTTTCAATCAAAGAAGCAACTTCATAAGCACCCTTAAAAACAACAAATTCTTCAATTTGTTTGATATCATAGTAACTATAAACACCTTTGCATAAGAAGATAAGATTTCATTATCATTAAACTCACATAGGTAGGGAAGGTGCTTTTTAGGGTTATTAGAGCAACAAGTAAAATCATAAATTTCACAAAGATTCCAAGCATAGCATAGGAAACTATTTATTTGATACCATAAGAGCTTCCCTTTTTCAAACAAACGATGACGCACAAAATGAGCATGCTCACCTAAAGATTTCCCATCAACTAGGCTAGTTGGGGTTTCAGCACGAGCGCATAAGGATCGAAGATGATCCAAGTAGAACACTTTAAGTGGATCCATATCAATACATTTTTAGCAAGCAAAGATGCAAGCAAATAGAAGGCACATGGAAACACAAACAAAGATACATACGGGAAGAAGGCGAAGAAAAGGCAAAGGTGAAGTGGGGGAGAGGAAAACGAGAGGCAAATGGCAAATAATGTAATGCGAGGGGTAAGAGTTTGTGATGGGTACTTGGTATGTCTTGACTTGTGCGTAGACTCCCCGACAACGGCGCCAGAAATCCTTCTTGCTACCTCTTGAGCATGCGTTGGTTTTCCCTTGAAGAGGAAAGGGTGATGCAGCAAAGTAGCATAAGTATTTCCCTCAGTTTTTAGAACCATGGTATCAATCCAGTAGGAGGCCACACGCAAGTCCCTCATACCTACACAAACAAATAAGAACCTTGCAACCAACGCGATAAAGGGGTTGTCAATTCCTTCATGGCCACTTGCAAAAGTGAGATCAGGTAGAGATAATAAGATAAATATTTTTGGTATTTTTGTTGTATAGATTGAAAAGTAAAGATTGCAAAATAAACGTCGCCAGAAATCGCTAGTTGTTGGGAGATTAATATGATGGGAGATAGACCCGTGGGCCATAGGTTTCACTAGTGGCTTCTCTCAAGATAGCATAAGTATTACGGTGGGTGAACAAATTACTATCGAGAAATTGATAGAAAAGTGCATAATTATGAGAATATTTAGGAATGATCATGTATATAGGCATCACGTCCGCGACAAGTAGACCGACTCCTGCCTGCATCTACTACTATTACTCCACACATGTCAGGACCCCGATCCTAAGTCACACCGATCTAGCATGTAACACATCATATCACTTTGCAGCCTCACGCACGGTATTCCCACGGGTGCCACCTTACCTGGCCCGGGACCGTTTGTGCCTTTTGGCTCATGTATATGATAGTGCCGCTAGCATCCATATGACAAAGAACCCCGGCCGACATGACTAGTCGTAAACCCAAGGTGGCGCTAACTTACAGGGACAGGCATAGATGACTCAGCAACGAATGTGTCGATCAACAACATATGAACCCAAGTCCTAGCAAGCTACAAGGACTTAAAGAAACAACGTGTGACATTTCCCCGAAGGGACTGACACAGGAACAAAGAAGGACACATGCCGGCCAGCCTAGGTGTTCCGGAGCAGTTGCAAGCTACCATGGCTCAGTGGAAGCACTAGGAGACATTTCCCGGTAAGAGAGGCTACCAAGAATAAACAACTAGGTTGTCGGATCCCACACATACCAAGCATTTCATTAACATACACACAATATGCTCGATATGTGCAAATACAACATGGCATCACAACAAAACTCTACGACTCAGAGTATTTATTCATTAGACTCCGAGGAGCCAGATATTACAAACATGGGTCTGATGACCCAACATTCAAGTCATACAAGCAATAAGCACATGCAGAAGCTTAACTTGTCTGAGTACAGACAACTACAAATGAAAAAGGCTGAGAAGCCTGACTATCTACAAGACCCCGCCGAGGGCACAAGATTGTAGCTGAGGTAACAAGCTAAACGTCGAAGTCAACGCGGAACTACTAGTGAGACTGAAGTATCTCTGCAAAAACATAAATTAAGCAAACGTGAGTACAAATGTACCCAGCAAGACTTACATCAGAACTAGCTACATATGCATCAGTATCATCAAAGGGGTGGTGGAGTTTAACTGCAGCAAGCCAGCTTTGACTCGGTGGCTATCCTGTACTACGACTACTTGTAACTCTTTTGAGGTGGCACACACGAGTCCACATATTCACCATATCAATACACCACTATGAATCCGCTCCCGTCTCCCTACGAGAAGGCCATCCATAGCACTCACGCTTATCTTGCGCATTTTAGAGTATCCACTTTCACTTGTCTATGAACTGTATAGGCAACCCAGAGGTCCTTTACCGCAGACACGACTATTCGAATAGATGATGTTAACCCTGCAGGGGTGTACTTCTTCACACACGCTCTCGCCACTTACCACCATGTACACATCGTGTATCTTGGCAACCTTCAAGCGGAAGCCTGGCGAGGGAGTTGGCCATGACCTGACTAACCACACAAGTCTCTAGTCCAGGTTTATCGCCTATTCGGGTTCCATCCACAAGGAGATCCAGCCGGGGTGTCGCTCACGGCCCCAAACGATGTGAGCAGGGTTCCCAAGCCCACCATCCGGGTGCCACTTGGTACACCATGCCACTGTGCCTAGTCTGTCCCAAGCCCACCTGTATCGGGTGCCACTTGGTAGACTACTAGCACTACCTACAAACACCAGAAACTAGTTGCAACTCCTGGACAGAGATCAGGTTGATTAATAAGTCGAGGGAGCTTGGAGTGCACGAAGCCCAATGTGTCGTAGTAGCTGTTCATGGATCACAAACACAGAACTCAGTTCCTGAGGATGGTTTCAATGAGACAACCCACCATGTACTCCTACATGGCCTCTCACCGCTACCTTTACCAAATCGTGTTCACACACTTAGCTCTCAACAGTAGGACATGTTCACCACATTCCAATTCATCCCCGATGAATCAGACCTGACTCAACTCTAAGCAATAGCAGGCATGACAACAAGCATGAATGAGTAGGCACATCGGGGCTCAAACAACTCCTACTCATGCTAGTGGGTTTCATCTATTTACTGTGGCAATTTCAGGTCATGCAGAGGAAAGGGTTCAACTACCGCAGCATGTAACAGTTGAATCGTTGTTGTCCTAATGCAATAACAGAGAGCAGGAGCGAGAGAATGGGATTGTATCGGAATGAACAAGGGGGTTTTGCTTGCCTGGCACTTCTGAATATGATATAGCTCTTCATCGGTGTCATTGAACTCATCGTCGGAACATACATCTACCGAGGGGGAACAACCACCGGCAATAGAGAAAGAACACAATCAATGCAATGCAACAATATGATGCATGATCATGTCATGGCAATATGATGTTCACTGAGCTAATGCAACTAGCAACACAATTAAATGAAGTTGGTTTGAACCCAAGGTTCAAATTCAAACTCCACATGTGGTTATTTAAATGTCATTCATTTGATTTGTCCTAAACAGTAGCCAAAAGTTGTTCTAACATGCACGAAAATTGTACAGATGGATAGATTGGACTTTTCTGATAATTTTTCATATATAAATTATTCCATTCTGAGTTATAGTTTATTTTCTATGAATTTTTGAAGTTTAAGTCATTTTCTGGAATTTCCTGAATTAGTTTTAGTCCAGAAAATCCTTTAGTGCGTCAGCATGACGTCAGCAAGTCAACAGGGTGGGTCCAGGTCAAACCTGACGTGTGGGGTCCACGCATCAGTGACAGTTAGTTAACAGGGGTATTTATCCTAACTAAAATGATTAGTGGGCGCTGGGGCTCACTGTTAGTGTCTCTAAGGGGGGGTTAGTGCTAAACTAATCTCCTGGCCGGTGCGGTCCACCTGTCAGGCCGGCGAGGTTGTCGCCGGCGACCACGGGACACGGCGGTGTCCGTGTTACGGCCAACGGGGCGGCGTCTGAGAGCACCAGGGCGTAGCCCGGGCTCGTCCGCATCCAGGGGAGCAAGCGGCAGGCTGCGGGGGCGCCGGAGCTCGCCGGAAACGAGCTCGGGGCGGCGGCCGAAGCACGGCCAGGTGCGCGTGCGGTGCTGCAGTGCATGGCAGGAGCTGTGGGCGGCGACGTTGGCCTTCTGAGAGGCTGCTGAGCGCGGGAACATGCGCGGGCGCTAACTGCGGTGGCCCTGGCCACGGCGGCGACATGAACGGCTGCGAGGAGCTACGGCCATGGAGGGGAACGGAGCTAGAACGCGCATAAACGAGGGGTAGAAGAGGGGTTCGGAGCAGGAGCTCACAGCAGATCCAGCGGCGTGCTCAGTGGGCTCGTGGAAGGACATACGGCAACGGGGCGTTGACGGCGATCTCGGGCGGCCGGCGATGAAGAAGACGACGGTGATGGCTCCACGGGGCGTCTGGCGTCTTGTGGCTTGACGGAGAGGTATCAGGCGACGTGGCGGAGCTCGCAAGCACGGCGGGCGGTCGAGGGGATGGCGGGGAGCACGTGCGCAGCAGACAGCGGCGACGGCAGCGCTCGGTTTTTCGCAGGAGAGAGCGAGGGAGAGGGAGACAGGGCGAGTGAGGGGGTCGGACGGATCCAGACGTCTGCGGTGAGGTCTTCCGCAGCGTCCACGTAGGCTAGCAGGCAAGAGGTGGCCGGGTCGCGTGGCCACGCGTGCTGGGGCGTGCCCCTATTCTCCTGGAGCGAGGAAGGGGATGACTGGCGTCGGCTAGTCAGCTGGGCCAGCCTGGTAGGGTAGGACAGCTGGGCCGCCAGGTGAGCCCAGGTATGGGTTTTTCCCTTTTTTGTTTTCTTTTCTATTTCTGACATTTGTTTGATTTAGTTTTAGGCACTAAATCATTTTGTTTTCTTCTGATAAATTTTTGTGGGGACTATTTGGATTATTCCAGAGCCCCTCACATTTACCCAGAATTATTGGACATATATAAAATATATAATATATATATATATATATATATATCCAATGCAAATAATTATTGCATTAGTTCCAAATGCCCAAAATAAATATTTATGAGCTCCTAAATATATTGGTTTGAATTTTACCTCTTACGAGAAACATGAACATTTTCTTGGACCTATTTGGAGCAAATTTTATCTTGGTCATTTCCAGAAATGATTTCTGAGGCTTTCACATGTCCCCATTTCAAGTTAATTGAAATATATACATGATGCAAACAACAGTAGCTAGCCTAGAGCATACCAGAACTAGGGATGTGACAACTCACACCCACTAAACAAGAATCTCGTCCCGAGATTCAAGACGTGAGGTAAGAAGACAGACGGGACACAAAGCTAACACAATCTTATTAATCCAACTGCCCTTCTCGAGGATTTTGATTCATTGCATCATCTTGGTCTTTGACATCTTTTCTTTCGAGATCTTCATCCAACAGGATGATGACAGAGAAAAACTCTACTGGAAATGATCTTCTTGAGATCGGGCAACTCAAGATCAACCCAGGAGTGAGACATTGAAACGTCTCTCGAGTTGAGACACAAAACATACATCCAGAGGAATGGAAAAATAACAAATGATGAAGGTTCAATTTGGTAAGAAAAATTCCACGCTTGAATAAGATGGTGCACTAGTTTTAGAGTAACGAGGAGATAAATTGCCCTTCATACCACAGCGGGGCACCTTACGGAAGGTGACTGACAAAACTATTCCCCTAAGTGGCAAAAAGAATTACTGTTGCATAGATCATTGGAACTCTTCATTCCAGCCCGAGGCAAAACACAATTGATCGTTTGAAGGAATTCGAAAGAATGGCATACTTAGTTTGGAAAGGAAACTAGAGTTATAAGACAACTCGGCAAACGGAAGGCACATTCCAATTGATACCGAGGATATAACCTAGTGTATGAGCATGCTCTCAAGAACTTGAGCATTTCCTTATTCATCAGGGCCTTACCAACATCCGTGTCGAGGATCCTAGCAACACATCATACTACCATGATGAATAGTGATGGACGATGCAGATGCAAAGGAAGACAACACCTTCTCAGATTTTACCTTAGCAATGCCAAGGAGACAAAACTTGGATGATCGACTGAGAGACATCTAGCACTCTGCTTCTCATGTTCTCCTTGATGTACCAGATACCACGATCATTCTTAAAGCATCAACATGGTCATCAAGTAAAGGTCGGACTTCAGGAGCTCAAAATCCGTAAGGAACAACTTCTAGAATAAGTCATGCAAAAACCTCATGGGAAGTGACCAAACGGCTTAATCAAGATACTACAATAATAGTGCTTCCAGCTAGGTGCGTCCACTTCACTGGAACCTATATCATAGTTCTTGGAAGAAGTTCCAGCCATCATATCTGCCTGAGATTCAGATCTGGTTGGTAACAGGATAACTCAGACAACATGTCTAGAAAAGGAAGTTTGCAACACAAACCGACGAGATGACGTTGCGAGATTCTCGGGAAATGAACTACGATAGCAAGCTCCAAAACATGAGTTGGTTCTGCTACATACCTGTGAACACGCTGTCCAAGACAAGCATGACCACATAGTAGTCTTATAACAAAACGCTACCGAGTTCAGGTGGGGAACCATCATTGGGGATATCGAAGTCCTTGTATAAGCCCGGGTCTTAAGAAGGAACTTCTTTTCCTAGAACAAGTCAATCAGTGGCTTAGTGTGCTAGGAAACACATATAGAATGGAGGCGGCCAACCTATCAAACCATAGCGTACTTCGCACATGCGTAACCGACTTGGGATGATTCCAGAGGAAGCAAAACAAACCTTCCTCAAATTCATGGCAGCAACTTGCATCAGATGCACATGAACTGGAGAAAGTCACTTCTTACACCAAACATATACTTTATGCACGGAACATGAAGATAATGCTTACAAAAGTTTCCAACACTAACTTACATGTTTAGCATGAATTATGGACAAGATGAAAATGTTGTCAATGGGCTCAACAACAATCCATCCAGACTTCCATATAGATGGAATTCCACAATTAAGTGAATACGGTGATAACATTGGTCAGACCAAAAGATGGAATGGTGTATGCTCGAGGAATCAACCATGAGTAAGACAACATTACAAACATCATTGGTTCTGATTTGATTTGAGGATAGCCCACACTCAAATCAAAGTTTGGACAAGACAATTTTCGGATGTGTGGTTCCGGCAAACCCTTAAGGTTCGAACACTGGGGTGCGCGCGAAGTCTTTCCCTCCTACCGATCTACACCCTAGCTCGCTAGGATCTCGCGGACGAACTCGACGAACTCGCAACACAGAAAGACACGGGGTTTATACTGGTTCGGGCCACCGTTGTGGTGTAATACAGTACTCCAGTGTGCTGGTGGTGGATTGCCTCTTGGGCTGATGATGAACAGTACAAGGGGAAGAACAGCCTCCTGAGGTTGAGGTGTTCTTGTCCTAGTGTTGGCTTTCGATCTGTTTTCGTCCTCTCTACTACATAGGTGGCTAAACCTATTTATAGGGGCCCTGGTCCTCTTCCCAAATAATGAGCGGGAAGGGAGCCAACAACGGCGGGCAAGTTTGAAGGGGGGCAGCTAGTCCAAGCTATCCTGACAAAAGTGGTCTTCGCCTGCCAAAGGATCTGGTGGTGACGCCGTCTTGGGCTCAACGATGACCTCCGTCTTGCCATCCTCCTGGTCTTGGTCTCGTTGCACCAATATAGCAACCTTTGCCTGGTGCCTCGGTACTCCTCGCCTGCGCTGGCCTCCTTAGCACCAAAGAGAAAACAAGGACGCTGCGCGCACTGGCGCCCGCCTGGTGTCGATCGTCATGGCTCACGTCATGAGAGCCTCGTGAGGTTTGCCTCGCCTTGATATCTCCGCTCCTCATGAGCCTGCCTGGCTTGGCCGCTCCCGAGGAGGTCTTGCATCGTCTGCCTCGCGAGGCTTGGCCCCTCGCTAGGGTCTTGAATGCCTTGTCGATGAAGATCGGTCGAACGGCCTGCTGACTTAGCCACGCCGTGGGCCGCAGGCAGGCAAGTCTGGGGACCCCCGTTCCCAGGACGCCGACAGTAGCCCCCGGGCCCAAGGTGCGCTCGGGCTTGGCTTCGCGGTGAATCCAAGGGCCAAGTACAGAGCACCGCGGGCCCCAAAAGCCTGCGGCCTCGGTTGACGTGTGGCGGTTGATTGGACGTGGGCGTCTCCGCTTCCCCACGCTGCCTCTGAATCCGCCTAGCTATGCGGCTCCCGCGGCCTAGACAGTTGTTCCTCCTTTGCCCACGCTTGTCTCTTCCAATCTCCTTGCTTCGTCGAGGCCCTATTCTGCCCTGCCAATTCGGCTTACGCTCCGCCTGCTTCATCGCCATGTCGCCGAAACAAGCTGAAACGGGGAAGAAACCCCTGTCGTTGCCAACTGCGCCTCCATCTTTTGAGCCAGCGCTCGGCCGGCCTCAGGTGCTCAATGACGAGGCCATGGACAAGGTGCTCCCCATGCTCGCCTCCAGCTTCAACGAGTGGGGAGAGACGGTGGCTTGGCCCGCGTCCCGCACTCGCATGGATCGGGCAGCCACTGAGGTCCCGATCTTCATTGATGCCCTTTGGGCTGGCTTGATTCCTCCCTTCTTCGCCTTCTTCAGCGTGGGGCTCAAGCATTACCAGATCCACATGCTTCATCTCGACCCTCAATCTGTGACCCTTCTTGCCGCCTTCGCCTTCTTGTGCGAGGCCATGGTGGGCGTCGCTCCTTCCGCGGCCCTCCTTCGCCATTTCTTCTCATTGCATCTGACTGGTCCCCGGCAGAGCTCGGAGTGTGTGCTTCCAGGCCGTAGCCGCGACCGCAGGCGCGGGGATTGACTACGAGCTCCCTTCATCCACGAGCGAGTTTCGGGCGCGGTGGGCGTTTATTTATGCCGGCGTGCTCAGCCCTCTGCTCCAGGTTCCGGCAGGGCCCGCTGTTCCAAACTCTGGCTGGGGCCACCAGAGGCTCTCGAGCCCTCGCCTTGCTCTTGTCTGGGCCAGGCTGAGGCTACTGAAGAACCGCAGCGTGACCGCGCCTATGGTGGTGAAGGAGTTCGTCAAGCGCCGGGTTGCTCCGCTCCAGCGCCACTCTCGCCCAATGTGGGCTTTGATCAACAGTCAGGACCACATGAGGTTCCAGGAGTCTGGTCTCCCTCTCGAGACGCGACAGACAGTGCTCAAGGTCTTGACGGGTGTCCCTTTGCTGGCCGAAATGCCAGGGAAGAATTGCCTGCTGTATAACTGCAAGAACGAGGATGAGTTTGCAGCGAGCATGCCTTCCTTTGACGAATGGGGGCTGCGGCCGATCGGTCTGGTGGAGCCCCGCGAGAACCCCGTCGTCGTGGTTCCCTTCCATGCCGCCGGTGCCGAGCTCACCCCAAGTGGGGGTGCAGGAGGGCGAGCTCCGACGGAGGCTGGTGACCCAAGTGCTATGGAGCACATGCTGAGTGGTGATCCTGGGGCGTCATCCTCGGGAGCTTGCGACCCCCTTCTTGAAACGCCGGTCGCTGAGGCGACGCGGCGTGCGGCTCCCGAGGCTAAGGCCCCGGAAGCCTCGGGAGTTGGTGGTGAGGCAGTGCCCGGCTGTTTGCCGCATCCGGGCACCCCTAAAGTTGTCTCTCCAAGCTCTTCGCCCCGTGCAGCCGCCATGTCCAGCGATACGGCCGACTCTGCGTCGATTTTGTGGAGCTCCGCAAGAGGAAAGGATCCCCGAGCGGCAACAACATCTTCGGACCGCTGAAGCGGAGGAAGTACATCGCCGTTGACGTGTAAGTATCTTATCGCTGTGGCTCCTTGTGTGCTGTTTTCCATCTCCTGACGTCAGTTCTTCAGGGCTCCTTCCATCGAGGTGGTTGCGCCTCCTGAGAAACAGCCTCCTCCTTCGTCGACTCCTTCATTGGCCTTGAGCGTTCCCGGCCTGCTTACCGCCCCTGGAGCAGGGTTGGTTGGGGGAGCATCTCCGTCTTCGTGGCGCGCTGAGCCCGCGGCTTGGCCATCCCTTCCCCATGGTCTGGCGTGGAACCTGGCGGGCGTGCCCAAGACCCCTGCTCATGGACAACAGCTGGCTGGCTTTGATCTTCGGCTCCTTTTCATGCAGCGTGCCCCGATCAGCTCGGGCTTCTCGCGAGGTCTGGCTGACGTCGGGTGCGGCGTCAGCCCCCAGCCCCCTGCCGGGAAGTGGCGCGCCACTCGGTGCCCCGCCCACTGCCCTAGAGGTGGAGGACGAGGTGGGTCGAGCGTTCGAGCTTGAGCGCAGGCGAAGCATAGTTCGTCACGAGCTCTTCCAGGAGGCGATGGGCGCGATGAGTCGACTGGGTGAAGAGCTCGTTGGTGTCGACTCGCGCCTTGAGGCTGATGGTCTCCAGCTGGCGAAGGAGCAGCACAAGCTGAAGGTGGCCATCAACCTCGGCCGCTATCAGCGTGACCTTGAGAATGCGAAGGCCGAGGCGTCCCTCAAGATCGCCCATGCAGCCCACTCGCGAACCTTGGAAGAGGCTCACGAGGCTGACCGTCGTCACGAGGCTACGGAGAAGCACGCGTGGGAGCTCCAGGCCTTGAGCGTGTCCCTTGAGCCGCGGGTGGAGGCGCGTAGGGCCGCTCTTGCATCGCTGATGGGGACGCCCGTGGAGGAAGAGGAGGTCCGGAAGCGCGATGAGGCGCTGGCTCTGGAAGCCGTGGAGGGCAGCCTCGAGCTCGAGCAACTAGAGACGAGGGTGCGTCAAGTTGCTCAAGCAGAAGATGCCGTCGGGGCTCGCGAGGCCAGAGTCGAGGAGGAGGTCAATCGCTGGGTGGCCGAGGTTCACGCAGACCTAGAGGGCAGGTACGACCTGAAGCTGAAGCTCGCGGGTAGGGAGGATGCGGGCAGGGCCGCTGCCCTCAGGCCCAGGTTGGATGATGCTCAGAGGAGCGCGGAAGCCATGGCCGCAGCCCTGGTTGGCCTCCGCCTGCGCCGAGCTGCGTTCCCTTCGGAGGCGGGTCGATGACGCTGAGGCCGTCGTACGGCAAAGCACGGAGGAAGTGCTCCAACGACGAACACTGGAGCATGAGCATGCCCCTATGCTTCAGGATCTCCGGAACAGGGCCAATATTCCCTTGGGCTATATTTGCGATGTGGAGGTGCCGACCCCTCACTCGAATAATTATGCCAGCCACCTGACCTTCTTCACCAAGGTGGTGACGCGCCTGGAGGCTCGATCTGCCAGAGCTCGTCAGCTTGTGGAGGAAAGGGGCCGTGGCCTGCTTGAGCGCGCTTTCTCCCGTGTCTTCAGCCACCTCCTGAATGCCGACCCCAACTTTGATTTCGACGCCGCCATCGCCCCCGTACCCACGGCTGTCCGGGGCGACCTGACGTGTTGGGTTGAGGACAATGTTGACGCGTTGGTCAGGGCCTTCACCTCGGAGGATGACGCGGTGGTGGTCGCCGTAGACGAAGGCGACGTGGTTGACGACGGCGACGGGGGTGTCGCTGGTGGTGGCGACGATGGTGACGAAGACGATGACGACGCGAGTGAAGCGTCCGCGGGTGATCCAGCGTGTGACATTTCTGGTTGATCCCATGTTCTCCTATCGTTTCATCCTGCACACAAAACTCGGGCGTGGCCCTTGGAAAAACTTGTAAGAGCATTTTGAGAGGGGGAGCCCCTCATGTAAGCAAATTGCAGTTTTACTTTCCTATGCGGTGTGAGTTTGTGTCCTCGCGGGCTCGTGAATCCAGGTGCGAGTTTTCGGTCATGGTTTACCTTAGTCAGCCCCAGCTTGGAGCTGGGTCGCGAGGCGTCGAGCTTCTGAGAATCCTGCGGAGCTTGTTGCCCCGTTAGAAGGGGCCTCACAAGAGGTGAGCACCAGTTGTAGTGCTAGCGCGCGCTCGACATGCGCGTGCTTCGCGCTGTCCCGCTCGCGAGGAGCTCGTGAGGGGAAGGCGATGGGCATGAGTCCCAGGCAAAACGAGATCCAGAAGGCAAGAAATTGCTCAAATGATAAAAGGCTCCCCCCGCGCGCATCGATAAAAAATCGGCTTCAACTTAAATCCAGATTCAGAAAGCAAAGCTACAGAAAGAGAGATCCAAAGCAAAAGGCCGCGTCCGGCAACTAGTCTAGTCTTCTGGTCTTCAAGTCTTCTCACCAGCGTGGAGCTATGTGCTACCATTAGGCGTGGGAGGGAGCCCCAGGGCCTGAGGCTGGCACCCCTGAGACTCCGGGGCGTGTACAGCCCCAACTCATTTTTACGTGAGAGTGTCACGGGTGGCGAGCTTCATAGGCACCGGGCCTTCTTCACAGGTACTGGCCTTGCTTCATATCGCCAGATGAGGGCCCTGCCTTGCGCCACCCTTGACCTCCTTTGAGCCGACCGGTCACCGGGACGACACAAAAGAGGGAAAGAGGACGCCAGCGGTGCCCTTGGCGACCACAGGTCCTCTACCGGGGGAAGGGTCGTCGAGGCCTCCCCGGCAGAGGGCCTACCTCCGGGCGTCGCCTGGCGTCGCGCGACGCGGGGAGGGGCCTTGCTCCTAGTTCCCTCCTAGCGGCCCCCAGCGTGTTTCCCTTGCTGGGAGGGGTGCTGCCATGCCAGGGTCATCGATCGACGCTGCAACCTGATTCATCTGCAGCCCATGGTTAGCGTAAGCCTGTTCCTAAGAGATCAGCGGTACCCTGTAGTTGCCGTTGCCGGCGCGATCGTCGTGGTTCTCCGTCGGTCCTTGGAAAGCCTCGGCTCCTAGCGCCCCCTCTCCCCAATCTTCTCCAATGAACGAGCCGTGGTCGTCCTCCTGTGCGTACTCTTGGTCCATCATGCGGGGCACGTAGGCCTCCGGGGCCGTCACCCCGAACACCTTGCCGCAGTGCCCCACGCTCCATGTTGCTCGGCCCAGGGTGGCGTCCTGAGGATGGTAGCATGGCATCCGGCTAGGACCGTGGGGGGCGATGCTTGCGCCCATGCTTGTCGCGGGCGGCATAGGGGTGGCGGAGCCCCCTACGCCGCTGGTCGTGCTAATGTTGATGGAGCCCCCAGGCATAGCTGATGGCGTGCGGTTGTGGTGAGGCCCACCGTGTGGCCCTGCAGTAGCCTGAGGGGAAAGTCGATAGCAGAAAGGTGGTGCTCCCGACATCGCCACATCCAGCAGCTCGGCAACACGCTCTAGCAGTGCATCTCGGCCGCTTTCCATCAGCCTGCATCGCAGCAGCTCCCTTGCCACGATGAGCGCTGCCCGCATGTTTGCTTGCTCCCGCCGTGAGTGCGCCGCCGTTGCTACGGCATGGCTCGCTGCTCTTGCAGCGGCCCGTACTTGCCGCGGGGTGAGGGTGGACGATGCCTGGCCGCGCTGCCCGCGCCTGGCGGAGTTTGGCGGCGCTCGTGCAGCCTGAAGCGCGGGGTCGAGGTCTTCATGGGCAGGCGGTGCTGCCCGGGCTGGCCAGGCTGCCCAGCGGTCGGAGCCGGCTCTTGAGTCGCCGGACATCGTGGCTGTGGAGCGTTGGCGGGCTGGTCGGCGAAGAAGAAGCTCCGGAGCACCCCTACCTGGCGCGCCAAATGTCGGATGTGGGGTTCCGGCAAACCCTTAAGGTTCGAACACTAGGGTGCGCGCGAAGTCTTTCCCTCCTACCGATCTACGCCCTAGCTTGCTAGGATCTCACGGACTGACTCGACGAACTCGCAACACAGAAAGACACGGGGTTTATACTGGTTCGGGCCACCGTTGTGGTGTAATACCCTACTCAAGTGTGCTGGTGGTGGATTGCCTCTTGGGCTGATGATGAACAGTACAAGGGGAAGAACAGCCTCCTGAGGTTGAGGTGTTCTTGTGCTAGTGTTGGCTTTCGATCTGTTTTCGTCCTCCCTACTACTGTGGTGGCTAAACCTATTTATAGGGGCCCTGGTCCTCTTCCCAAATAATGATTGGGAAGGGAGCCAACAACGGCGGGCAAGTTTGAAGGGGGACAGCTAGTACAAGCTATCCTGACAAAAGTGGTCTTCACCTGCAAAAGGCTCTGGTGGTGACGCCATCTTTGGCTCCACGATGACCTCCGTCTTGCCGTCCTCCTGGTCTTGGTCTCGTTGCACCAATATAGCAACCTTTTCCTGATGCCTCGGTACTCCTCGCCTTGCGCTGGCCTCCTTAGCACCAAAGAGGAAACAAGGACGCTGTGCGCGCTGGCACCCGCCTGGTGTCGATCGTCATGGCTCACGTCACGAGAGCCTCGTGAGGTTAGCCCCGCCTTGATATCTCCGCTCCTCATGAGCCTTCCTGGCTTGGCCGCTCCCGAGGAGGTCTTGCATCGTCCCCCTCGCGAGGCTTGGCCCCTCGCGAGGGTCTTGAATGCCTTGTCGATGAAGATGGGCCGAATGGCCTGCTGACTTAGCCACGCCATGGGCCACAGGCAGGCAAGTCTGGGGACCCCCGTTCGCAGGACGCCGACAACAATAGATCCAATAATTGATCATGAGGACCAATTGATGAAGATATCATGTTTCTTCGACACGCACAAACACAAGGATATCCCTCCGGAACGAACTAACTTAGGCAAGCTTTTATCTTCCAAATCTCCAAGTTGTTGTTTAGCTTAACCAATTAGCTCAGGGGTATCCAACACAGATTCTTAGAGAAGGGGTGGTTTACAAGAAACCAACTTGATCACGAACTCAACACAACGGTCAGGGAACAACCTGGTAATACTTCCGAGAAGATATTCGGAAGATCAGGAACCACCGATATGCTACTAAGCTCGAGAATAATCTTGCTTTTCAGGGCAGGATGATATGATCAAAAGAGCGAGGGTTTGACACAAGCCTAACTCATTGACCCTATCTCATTGATCGAGGAGTGCACCAGAAATAAGGACTATGTAGCACAATCACTCTTAGAATGATAATTCAATAACCAACATGCTAAGAATGAGATTATTGTCCATTTACTACCAGTCAACGGGGTTGCTAGGAGTATTGATTTCACACATCACAGTTCACTTGTCGGTATTCCGGTTACAACAACACGGGGACCGAAGAATGAATAATGATGGCGAGAAGTATCACTACATCAAGAACTCATAAAAGGTTGTGCAATTTCCATGACATTCTTGACATAAAGACGGTAATACTCCAGGGTAGAACAGAAGAAAAGCTGGATTGGCATTTGATCTGCAGAATACAACTGCTTTGACCCAATCCAAGAAATGGATAAGGTACTGGAGTCTGTTTCTCCTAGTCATTCCAAAATAGAATGGCCTGACGGACCACAAGAATATTAGACTTTGATGAATGAATGCAATGATATACCCTCGACTACCAATAGATAGACGGAGGTCAGAAGACAACTAAAGAGAGACAACTCAACTGAGCATATAACTTTCTGAGTTGTGGATGCATAGATTAATATGTCAAACCAAGTTCAACAGGTTTCTTCCAGATAATCCATGCAGAGAGGTAGGACTGGCGGAGTCACAATATAGAATGGAGAACTTATCAAGAGCACTCTGGTTGTGATCTTTTGGTTCAAAAGAACTTCTGCCATAGGCAGTTCATGGTATTTGGAAGAAAGAAATACCACGGACCTCGAGGACTATCACAAAGGTTAATAATATCCTAAAGGAACAAGCAAACACTATCTACACGAAGTAAGTAGAGTGAATCTTTGGTTCAAGAACCCAGAATAGAATGCCTACTAACTAAGTGGCATCACGGGATGCTTTCGAGAATAATGGCCAGAATCATCACACTGGGATACAAAGCATTGCTAGATTACTAAGTGGTTCTCTAAGACACCTAGGGTCATAATAATAGCTCCAACATATATGGCGAGGCAACAGAGTACCTCAACTCACCGATTAGTGTGGTTAAACTGTCCCAAAAAAACATCAGGAATGAAAAGAATGGATTTGCAAATGCATTAGACTATTTAGAAACCTAGGACGACTCGGACATCATAACGGCTGTAAATGCTCAAAAGATTTGAGAAATCCTGCAAGATGGTGGCATAACCACTCAGCATAACAATATCAAGGTTCCGAGATCAAGGATCAACACACGAGGGTATTAGGTACTGAGCTGAGACTTGAATCCATCAATCCTATGAGTCTATGGATTAGTAACACGTGAACCTAATAGAAAGATGAGAAGCCTAGTTCCTTAACGCCGTAGGAAAGATAGGATGACTCGGATTAGAAGGACATAAGGTATAAGGAGTAAAAAGAGCCTTACGTTCCCTTCCACAATCAATTCCCTTATATAACTAAAGCATTTCTAGACACGACTTCGACCACTTTGGCTTGGTAATCCTACAGGCAGTCAGGCTCTGATACCAAAGCTGTTAGGACCCCGATCCTTAGTCACACCAATCTAGCATGTAACACATCATATCACTTTGCGGCCTCACGCACGGTATTCCCATGGGTGCCACCTTACCTGGCCAGGGACCGTTTGTGTCGGTGGGAAATGACACCTATGGGATCACGAGAATCCCTGCTACGGTTGCCGAGGCGCAGGGTTGTAAGAAGAGCAGGGATAATAGTCAGCACAAGGATCGTTTACCCAGGTTCGGGCCACGAGGATGCGTAAAACCCTAGTCCTGCTTTGGTGGATGTATTGAGTCTTCTTGAGCTCTCCAACTAGCTATGGTGGCTGCGTAGTTCAAAAGAGCCGAATCCCTCTCCAGTACGCAATTGGCCTCCTTTTATAGTCAAAGGGGCTGCCACAGTGGCACACAGGAGGTGGAGCGGCATACAGTACTGCGATCTTATCGCTCGTATTAAAGGACAGGACACATTTAATGCGCCGCTGAGGTGTCCCCTAGCTTTATTGGGGACGGGAGCGAGGCCCGTCCCATCCGTCGCCGCTCCTCCTCGCTTCGATAGGCGCCCTGGCCAGCGATGCGTGCGGCGCCATGTAGGCAGGCAGGCAGCTGAGGTGGCGCGGTGGTAGGGTCTTCACGAAGATCTGCATGCCGCCACGCAGGCGCTTGCCGATTTGGCCTGGAAGCAGCATGTTGCCACGCAGGTGCCAGCCCAGCTGGTTGGGCTGGCAGCTGCATGCGAATGGCGGTGGAAAACTTTGGCTAGCGTGGGCCTGGCAGTGGCCCCACTGATGTCCTCATCAAGGGCCTTGCCGGGGGCCCGGCAAGGGTCTTGCCGTGGCGCGCAGTCGTCCCCGGCAAGGATCTTGCCGGGGGTCTTGTGGCTTTCCTTGGCAAGGATTCCGCCCGAGGGTCGCCGTCTTCTGGTCCTCATTGATCTCATACGTCCGTGGTCTTGACAAAGATCTGCATGCCACCATAGAGGTGCCTGCTGAGCCCTGGTCCAACCGTAGTTAGTCGGGTTGGAACCCGCGGGCTCAAGGGTGGCTCGCTCTGCTGGTGTTTGGGCAAGTTGCCCCGGCAAGGTTCTTGCCGGGGCCGCGAAGGCCTGCCCCGGCAAGGGCCTTGCCGGGGGACTCCACCTCGCCCCTTTTCTGTCTTGTGTTTCTGGTCTTGGCATTGCCTTGATCGTCTTGTGTTGGGCCTCGGCTTCTCTCCGGCTCCCCTCCTTTGTCCTGCTACGTGTGGCCGTGGCGCGTGGCTCTGACTGCCCGTGTACAAGTAAAGGGGTCAAAAGGAGTGCCCCAACTTTTGTAGACCGACAGGAGCCCCCTGGCCTGGGCCACACATAAGCGCGACACGTTGTTGGGCCAGGCCCAAAACGGTGCACGGGCAGGCGGGGCAGATTTTACCGCAGTAATTTTTCGTCCGCTGTGCTTCCCCACGCCCTGCGCGCGATGTGCAGGGTCGTGCATGACGTGGGGGTCGTGCGTGGGGCGGTTTCCGCATGCATGCGTCACGTCATGGTAAAGAGGCGGCTCGCGCCTTCCCCGTAAAAGAGGGAGGCGTGGAGGCGCGGCTCATTTACTGGATGGACTTGGGTCGCGGTCTTGAAGGTGCCCACTCCCCCCGATCACGGGGCGGGGAACGGTCGCCTCACCCATCCTTTCGACCCTGCCCGTTCGGCACACATCCTTCATGCAAGTGGCGGGCGGTGGACCGGGAAACCGGGCCGTCGCTGAGTGGGGCGGCGGGTCGGTCCTGATTCCCTGCGCCTCCGACGGCTGGATTGGCTGGGTGGGGCGGCCGGGCCTCGACCTCGCCCCTTTATAAGGAGGGGCAGGGAGGGCGTCGTCCCGCATTCTTCCAGCACCCATCCTCCTTCATCTTTGCTTCTTTCTTCCACCTGCCATGGCGAGAGGAGGTGCTGGGCTTTCGTCGGTAACGGCAAGGGTCGCCGCTCGTCAGCGCGTCCCTCCTCCCCATGAGCCTGCAGCGGCGGAGCTAGCCGCAAGAGGAAGGGGGAGGGGGCATGCTGAGGTCGCCGCGGCGGTCGGGGGAGAGGGGGACGAGGTGGCGCGGCGGTCGTGCCTCTGCCAGCGGTGCCCCCCGCGGTGGAGGGCCACATCGGGGACCGGCCCCGCGAGTTCTTCATCAGGTTGCGCCGGCCACTGCATCATAATCTCCGTCTCCCCACCCCTTTTGCTCAGGAGATGGAGCTCGATGTCGGGACCCCGATTCTAAGTCACACCGATCTAGCCTGTAACACCTCATATCACTTTGCGGCCTCACGCACGGTACTCCCACGGGTGTCGCCTTACCATGGCCTGGGACCGGTTGCGCCTTTTGGCTCACGTATATGACAATGTCGCTAGCATCAATATGACAGAGAACCCGGGCCGACATGGCTAGTCGTGAACCCAAAGCGGCACTAACGTATGGGGACAGGCATACATGATTCAACATCGAGCGTGTCGGTCAGCAGCGTGTGAATCCGGGCTGTAGCACTGGGCTAACAGGACTCCGGGAACCCGGGCTGTAGCAGGCTAGGCAGGACTCCGGATATCACCGCGTGACATTTCCCCGAAGGGACAGACACAGGAACGAAATGAAACACATGCCGGCCAGTCAAGTGTCCAGAGCAGTAGTGCTGGGCTAGCAGGACTCCGGTGAACCGGGCTGTAGCGGACTACTATGGCTCAAGGAGGCACTAGACTACATTTCCCCATAAGAGAGGCTGCCAAGGATAAACAACTAGATTGTCGGATCCCACACATAGCAATACACGTTACACGTACGCATAACATGCAAGTACGTGCTGTACAACATGGCATCACAACATAACGTAAACTCATATAGATAAAAGGCCCAGAAGAGCCACATAGCATTAAGTACAAACAGGGGTCACATGACCCATCATTCAGAGCATACAAGCAATGGAAGCATTACATGTCTGGGTACAGACAACTACAAAGGAAAAAGGCTGAGAAGCCTGACTATCTACAAGACCCTCCCAAGGGTGCAAGATCGTAGCTGAGGTACAAGCTACTCGTCGAAGTCCAAGCGGAACTACTAGTAAGACCGAAGTCTCCGCTGCAAAAACATAAATAAAGCAACATGAGTACAAAGGTACTCAGCAAGACTTACATCAGATCCTATCATACATGCATTTGTATCAAGAAGGTAGTGTGGGGTTTCGTTGCAGCAAGCCAGCTTTGACTCAGTGGCTATCCTGTTCTACGACTACGAGAAACTTCTTTGAGGTAAGAAGGCGCACACGAGTCCACTAATCACCACCTCAATACACCACTATGGATTCATTCCCGTCTCACTACGAGAAGCCATCCATAGCAGTCACACTTATCTTGAGCATTTTAGAGTATCCACTTCAAGTTGTCTATGTACCACGTAAGCATCCAAGAAGTCCATAACCGAGGACACGGCTATTCGAATAGATCATGATAACCCTGCAGGGGTGTACTGCGTCACACACGCTCTCGCCACTTACCGCCATGTACACGTCATGTACCTCGGCAACCTTCAAGTGGAAGCCTGGCGAGGGTGTCGGCCACGACCTGACTAACCACACAAGACTCTAGTCCAGGTTTATCGCCTATTCGGGTTCCATCCACAAGGAGATCCGGCCGGGGTGTCGCTCACGGCCCCAAACGATGTGTGCAGGGTTCCCGAGCCCACCATCCGGGTGCCACTCGGCACCGGGCCACGTGTGCCTAGTCTGTCCCAAGCCCACCCTGCCGGGTGCCACTCGGTAGAAAAATAGCACTACCTACAAACACCAGAAATTATTTGCAACTCCTGGACAGAGATCAAGGCGGTTAATAAGTCGAGAGAGCTTGGACCGCCCGGAGCCCAATGTGTGGTAGTAGCTAGTCATTGGACAACTTACACAGAACTCGGTTCTTAAGGACGGTCCCAATGAGACAACCCACCATGTACTCCTACATGGCCTCTCACCGCTACCTTTACCAAATTGTGTTCACACGCTTAACTCTCGGCACCAGAACATATCGTAACACTCCAATTCATTCCCAATGAACCAGACCAGACACAACTCTAAGCAATAGCAGGCAAGGCATGGTAGGAACACAACATGGCTCAATCAACTCCTACACATGCTAGTGGGTTTCAACTATTTATTGTGGCAATGACAGGTCATGCAGAGGAATGGGTTCAACTACCGCAGCATAAAGTAGCAGTTGAATCGTTGTTGTCCTAATGCAGTAAAAGAGAGCAGGAGCGAGAGAGTAGGTTTGTATCGGAATGAACGAAGGGGGTTTTCTTGCCTGATAGATCAACAGGGTGGCGCTGCTCCTCAGACAGGTACTCTGGAACACTCTCCGGAGCAGGACCTATCGAGAAGGAACGGTGTCGACAATCAAAACACAATCATATGCAACAATATGATGCATGAATATGGCATGAATATGTGATGTATTTTGAGCCAATGCATTTAGAATTCAACTTGGAAGAGATCCATTTGAACCAAAGGTTCAAATGCAACTCTAATTTAAGTCCTTATATATGCCATTTATATGTTTTCACTTATACAGTAGGTATAAGTTGGTTTTTCATGCATGAAACTAGTACAGATGGATAGATTGCATTTTTCTGATAATTTTTCATATATAAATGATTTAAATCTGAGCTACGGTTGAATTTCTATGAATTTTAGAAGTTTTGAACATTTTCTGGAATTTCCTGGTTTAATTTAAATCCGGAAAAAGGGTTTATTGCGTCAGCACTGTATCATCATGACGTCAGCGGGTTAGCGGCGCTGACCAAGTCAAACCTGACGTGTGGGGTCCACACGTTAGTGACTCAGTGTTAACCGGAGGGGTTTTCTAGTTAACCCAAATTATTTAGCGGTGCTGGGGCCCATTGTCAGTGTCAGGGGTTAGGTTAGGTGGTGATTAGCACTAAGCTAATCACCTGACAGGCCGGACCCACGTGGCAGGCTCAGGCGACAAGGCTCGTCGCCGGCGACCACTGGCCACGGCGGAGTCCCCACTAGAAGCCACGGGAGCGGCGGCTGGGGGCACCAGGGGGTTGCCCGCGCTCCCGCGCATCCAGGGGAGGCGACGGGAGGACGCAGGGTGGCCGGAGCTTGCCGAAGCGAAGCTCGCGGCGGCGGCCGGAGCTCGGGCTCGAGCGGCTGCGGGCTACAGAGCACGGGGAAGCAGGAGAGGAGGGGAAACCGACGCGGGGCTCACAGCGAATCGGCGGGCGTCGTTGGAGAGCTCGGGGAAGGGCTGGAGTCGGCGGGGCGGCGATGGGGATCCACGGAGGCTGGAGGCGAAGATGGCGACGGCGACGGCTCCACGGGGTGCTCCGGCTCGCGTGGCTCGGCGGAGAGCTTCAGAGCAAGGAGGCGGAGCTCCTGCGCGTGTCGGAAAGGCGAGGGGGAGGCGGTGGCTGCGGCAATGGGGAGCGGCGGCGACGGGGGCGTTTGGTCGTGCTGCGAGAGAGCGAGGGAGAGGGGAGAATGGGCACGGGGGAGAGCGAGAGAGGTGCGGGGCGGCGCATGGCGTCGTTCGGGCGATCCAGGCGACGAGGGGAGAAGCAGGAGGTGGCGCGCATGCGCGCGGTCGGCGAGCGCGTGCCCCTGTCCTCCTGGCCCGAGGAAGGGGACGACTGGCACTGGCCAGTCAGCTGGGCCGGCACAGAGCCAGGCCAGCAAGTGGCCCAGGTAAGTCCAGGTAAGGGTTTCCCCCTTTTTGTTTATTTTCTATTTTTCTGACATTTGTTCTGATTTAGTAGAATACTAAATCATTTTATTTTCTTATGCCAATTTTTCTAGGGGCTAGTGGTATTATTCCAGAACTCCTCAACAAATGGCATAATTTTTGGACAATATTATATATATATAACAATATATATCCAAAGCAAATAATTACTGCATTAATTCCAAATGCCCAAAATAAATATTTATGATCTCCTAGAAATATTGGTTTGATTTTTATCTCTGTCCAATATTTTCAGAGAGCAACATGAACATTTTCTTGGACCCTTTTGGAGCAATTTTTATCTGGGTCATTTCCAGAAATGATTCTGAGGGTTTCACAGATCCCCATTTCAAATTTAAATGAAATTTAGACATGATGCACACATGACTAGCTAGTCTAGGTCATACCAGCGCTAGGGATGTGACAACTCGCCCCCACTTGAAAGAATCTCGTCCCGAGATTCAGGGGTCGATGAAAAGAAGGTGGGGTACTCCAGTCGAAGACGATCTTCTCGCTCCCAAGTAGCTTCTCTCTCAGAATGATGAGACCACTGAACCTTGAGAAACTTGATGTTCTGACGTCGGGTGACACGCTCTGCTTGATCAAGAATGCGAATAGGGTACTCTCGATATGTGAGGTTATCTTGGAGATCAAGCGTTTCGTGGTCCACTCCGCGGATGGGATCTGAGAAGCAACGCCTGAGTTGAGAGACGTGGAAGACATCATGGACTCGAGAAAGATGTGGGGGTAGTTCCAACTGGTAGGCAACCTCTCCTCGTTTAGCGAGAATGCAAAAAGGACCAATGTAACGAGGAGCCAACTTGCCCTTGATACTGAAACGATGGGTACCCTTAAGAGGAGTAATCCGAAGGTAAGCCTTGTCGCCAACTTCATAAGCCACTTCCTTATGACGGCGGTCATACTGGCTCTTTTGGCGAGATTGGGCTGTTTTCAAATTCTCACGAATGATGCGAACTTGCTCTTCTGCTTCCTGGATCATGTCCGGTCCAAAGAATTGTCTTTCACCGGTTTCTGACCAGTTCAAAGGTGTTCGACATCTTCGTCCATACAGAATCTCGAAAGGAGCTTTCTTAAGACTGGATTGATAGCTATTGTTATAAGCAAACTCGGCGAAAGGTAGGCATTTCGCCCAATCCATACCGAATGAGATAACGCAAGCTCTAAGCATGTCTTCGAGAATTTGGTTGACCCTTTCCACCTGACCACTTGATTGAGGGTGGAAAGCGGTACTGAAGGAAAGATGGGTGCCCATGGCAGTTTGGAAACTCTCCCAGAAATGAGAAGTGAAGAGACTACCACGGTCTGAATTGATCTCTAGTGGAACACCATGAAGTGACACTATTCGAGAAATATATAAGTCAGCGAGCTGACTAGCAGTGATACTCTCTCGAACAGGTAGGAAGTGAGCCACTTTGGAAAGACGATCAATGACTACGAAGATAGCGTTATTCCCTTTCTTGGTCCTGGGAAAGCCGGTGATGAAGTCCATACCAACTTTATCCCATTTCCACTCAGGAATGGCTAAAGGTTGAAGGGTGCCAGCAGGCCTTTGATGTTCTGCCTTAACGCGACGACAAAGTCACAGGTAGCAATGAATTGAGCGATTTCTCTCTTCATCCTAGTCCACCAGAACCTCTGGCGTAGGTCCTGATACATCTTAGTACTACCGGGATGAATCGTGAGAGGGGATTCATGTGCCTCCTTAAGGATCAATTGTCGCAGATGTTGATTCTTGGGAACCACCAAGCGATTCTCAAAGAAAACAGCACCTCGATCATCCATAGAGAAACATCCACCAACTCCCTTCTTAATGTTTCTCTTGATCCAGGAAATTCCCGTATCCTGCTTCTGAGCAAATATGATCTGATCCACAAGAGTAGGTTTCGCCACCAAGGTAGAAAGGAATCCTTGAGGAGCAATGTGAAGGTTAAGCTTACAGAATTCCTCATGGAGAAGTGGTTGGCCCTGCTGCAACATAAGATTGTTGCAATAGGACTTACGACTTAGCGCATTAGCCATGACATTGCCCTTGCCTGGGGTGTAGGTAATCCCTAAGTCATAATCTGAGATCAACTCCAACCAACGTCTTTGCCTAAGGTTCAAATCTGGTTGGGTGAAAATATACTTGAGACTCTGGTGATCGGTGTAAATCTCGCAACGTTTACCAAGAAGGTAATGTCGCCATGTCTTGAGTGCATAGACTACGGCTGCAAGCTCTAGATCATGTGTAGGGTAATTCTCCTCATGTGGATGCAACTGTCGAGATGCATAGGCAATCACATGACGATCCTGCATAAGAATGCAACCTAGTCCCTGTCGTGAGGCGTCGCAGTAGATAACAAAGTCTTTAGTGAAATCCGGTGGCACCAGTATGGGAGCAGAAGTCAGGCGTCTTTTCAGTTCCTGAAAACTGTATTCACACTGTGGGGACCACTCAAACTTTTTATCCTTCTTGAGAAGTTCCGTGAGGGGTTTGGCTACTTTGGAGAAGTTTTCAACGAAGCGGCGACAATAACTGGCTAGACCAAGGAAACTCCTAACTTGTTTAACTGTTTCAGGTGGAGTCCAATCAAGAACGGCCTGAACTCTCTCAGGATTGATAGCAATGCCCTTACCAGAGATCACGTGGCCTAGGTAGGTCACTTCGGGCAACCAAAATTCGCACTTGGAGAACTTGGCATAAAGGCGGTGCTCTCAGAGTTTTTCTAGCACAAGTCTAAGATGTTCGGCATGCTCTTCCTCATTCTTCGAGTAGATAAGGATATCATCGAGGTAAACCATGACGAACTTGTCTAAGTACTCCATGAAGATCGAGTTCATCAAGCGGGAGAATGGTAGCTGGAGCATTGGTTAAACCAAACTGGCCATAACGAGTGACAAAAGCCGTCTTAGGAATGTCCCCGTTTCTAATCTTGATTTGATGGTAGCCTAACCTCAAATCCATCTTGGAAAAGACTGAGGATCCAGCGAGCTGATCATACAGGTCGTTGATCCTGGGGAGCGGATACTTGTTCTTTATTGTGACCAAATTAACGGGACGATAATCTACAACCATCCGGTCCGTACCATCCTTCTTCTTGACGAAGAGGACGGGGCAAGCCCAGGGAGAAGAACTAGGACGGATGAAACCCTTTTGCAAGGACTCATCAAGTTGTTTCTTAAGCTCAGCTAGTTCTAAAGGTGCCATCTTGTAAGGTCTCCTAGAGATTGGGGCGGTTCCTAGGATAAGATCTATGACAAACTCTACATCTCTGTCAGGTGGAATACCTGGCAGTTCCTCTAGAAAGACATCCGGAAAGTCACGGACTACCGGGATATCTTCAAGGTCTGGAAGAGGACTGGCATTAAGAGAATAGAGTTGACGCTTTGCAACTCTGGTGGAGACAGTGACTAACTTACCAGATGGGTGTGTGAGTTGAACAGACCTGGTGTAACAATCGATCTTGGCATGATGAGCTGTCATCCAGTCCATACCCAAGATGATGTTAATATCTGTAAACTTGAGGGCTATAAGTGAGGCAAGGAATACAAGTCTGTCAACAAGGATTTCATTACCTTGGCTTATTCTGGTAGTTTGCCATCTAGACCCTGGAGTTTGGATTTCAAGTGGAGTTGGCATATCACAAAATGACATGTCGTGTAAACGAGCATAGCCTTCAGAGATGAAGGAGTGAGATGCTCCAGTATCGAATAGAACCGAAGCTGGATGGCAATTGACAAGGAGTGTACCAAGAACGACATCCGGATCATCATGAGCGTCTTTAGCTGAGACGTGATGCACACGTCCATGTTCAGTGGGAGCTGACTTGACACTGATCATCTTGCGTGATGGCTTACCACAGCCAACAGACTTCTCAGGCAGGGGTGGGGCATAGTTGGTTTGAGAGCAGTCACGTGCATAGTGTCCTGGCTTCCCGCATGTGAAGCAAGTCCCTGAAGTTGGATGTGGACCCGCATTGACAAGCGGTCTACCAATAGGCCTGGGTGGAGCATACTGCTGAACTGGGTGAGGCGGCACATAAGATGGCCTCGGTGCATATCCAGGTGGAAGAGCGGAGTTCGGAACCCAAATCCGGCGCTTATGAGAACTAGAACCAGAGGAAGAAACCAAATCACGGGTGTGCTTACGAGACTCCTCGTAGGTGAGCTGAGTTGTCTCCGCATTAATGGCCTTGTTCACAAGAGCCTGGAATGTACTGCAATGGTGCAAGTGGAGATCACGACGCAACTTGGGGTTGAGACCCTTCCGGAACCTAGCCTGCTTCTTAGCGTCCGTGGACACTTCTTCTGTAGCATAGCGGGCGAGGTTCTCAAACTCTCTACTGTAAGCATCAACAGCCATCTTACCCTGGGTGAGACTACAGAACTCTTCTCTCTTGCGGTCAATGAGAGCCTGAGGAATGTGATGCTCGCGAAAAGCCTCAGTGAAATCTCTCCAGGTCGGTATCTGGCCAGCTGGAAGCATAGCCTCATAGTTCTGCCACCAAAGACTAGCAGGACCTTCCAGGTGATATGCAGCATAAGTGACCTTGTCACCTTCAGCTACGTTCGCAGAACGCAGCTTGTGTGTGATACTACGGAGCCAGTCATCTGCATCGAGTGGCTCAATGGAATGATGGAAGGCAGGTGGTTTCAGACCAATGAAATCATAGATGGTCACTGACTCTTTGCACTGGGGTGTGGTGTTCTCCTCGATACGTGCTAACAAGCGATTAGTCTCATGCTTGTTCCTCTCCATCTCTAACATAAACTCTGCCAACGAAGGCTGGTCGGGAGGATCCTCCTCATCCCTACCACCTCCGTGGTTCAGGCAACGAGCAACAGAACTTCGGTTAACTGATGACATCCTGAGAAGCGGAACCAAGGACGAGGTCAACAACAACTATAGGATGCAACATGTAGCATAAGAAAACTTAGTATCTCTCAAACTCCTAGGACGAATCCGGCAGCATAACGGCAGTAAAATGCTCAAAATGAGACATTCTGCAAAGGACGGGGTAGCACCTTACTCAACATCATCACTCAAGGTTCTGAGATATTACTAAACAGGCTACACCGGAGGTACTCAAACTGGGATAAGACTCTGATCAACCAATCCTAAGAGACTACGGTGTAGTAACATGTGATCCTGATAGATGGAAGAGAAAGCCTAGTTCCTTAACCCCGTAGGAAAGATAGGATGACTCAGATCAGAAGGGCATGGGGTAAAAGAAGTAAAAGAGCCTTACGTTCCCTTCCACAATCAATTCCCTTACATAACTAACGAATTTCTAGACTCAACTTCGACCAGGTTGGCTTGGAAATCCTATAGGCAGTCAGGCTCTGATACCAAAGCTGTCAGGACCCCGATTCTAAGTCACACCGATCTAGCCTGTAACACCTCATATCACTTTGCGGCCTCACGCACGGTACTCCCACGGGTGTCACCTTACCATGGCCCGGGACCGTTTGCGCCTTTTGGCTCACGTATATGACAATGTCGCTAGCATCCATATGACAGAGAACCCGGGCCGACATGGCTAGTCGTGAACCCAAAGCGGCACTAACGTATGGGGATAGGCATACATGATTCAACATCGAGCGTGTCGGTCAGCAGCGTGTGAATCCGGGCTGTCGCACTGGGCTAACAGCACTCCGGGAACCCGGGCTGTAGCAGGCTAGGCAGGACTCCGGATGTCACCGCGTGACATTTCCCCGAAGGGACAGACACAGGAACGAAATGAAACACATGCCGGCCAGTCAAGTGTCCAGAGCAGTAGTGCTGGGCTAGCAGGACTCCGGTGAACTGGGCTGTAGCGGACTACTATGGCTCAAGGAGGCACTAGACTACATTTCCCCATAAGAGAGGCTGCCAAGGATAAACAACTAGATTGCCGGATCCCACACATAGCAATACACGTTACATGTACACATAACATGCAAGTATGTGCTGTATAACATGGCATCACAACATAACGCAAACTCATATAGATAAAAGGCCCAGAAGAGCCACATAGCATTAAGTACAAACAGGGGTCACATGACCCATCATTCAGAGCATACGAGCAACGGAAGCATTACATGTCTGGGTACAGACAACTACAAAGGAAAAAGGCTGAGAAGCCTGACTATCTACAAGACCCTCCCAAGGGTGCAAGATCGTAGCTGAGGTACAAGCTACTCGTCGAAGTCCAAGCGGAACTACTAGTAAGACCGAAGTCTCCGCTGCAAAAACATAAATAAGGCAACATGAGTACAAAGGTACTCAGCAAGACTTACATCAGATCCTATCATACATGCATTTGTATCAAGAAGGTAGTGTGGGGGTTTAGTTGCAGCAAGCCAGCTTTGACTCAGTGGCTATCCTGTTCTACGACTACGAGAAACTTCTTTGAGGTAAGAAGGCGCACACGAGTCCACTAATCACCACCTCAATACACCACTATGGATTCATTCCTGTCTCACTACGGGAAGCCATCCATAGCACTCACACTTATCTTGAGCATTTTAGAGTATCCACTTCAAGTTGTCTATGTACCACGTAAGCATCCAAGAAGACCATAACCGAGGACACGGCTATTCGAATAGATCATGATAACCCTGCAGGGGTGTACTGCGTCACACACGCTCTCGCCACTTACCGCCATGTACACGTCATGTACCTCGGCAACCTTCAAGCGGAAGCCTGGCGAGGGTGTCGGCCACGACCTGACTAACCACACAAGACTCTAGTCCAGGTTTATCGCCTATTCGGGTTCCATCCGCAAGGAGATCCGTCCGGGGTGTCGCTCACGGCCCCAAACGATGTGTGCAGGGTTCCCGAGCCCACCATCCGGGTGCCACTCGGTACATCGGGCCACGTGTGCCTAGTCTGTCCCAAGCCCACCCTGCCGGGTGCCACTCGGTAGAAAAATAGCACTACCTACAAACACCAGAAATTATTTGCAACTCCTGGACAGAGATCAAGGCGGTTAATATGTCGAGAGAGCTTGGACCGCCCGGAGCCCAATGTGTGGTAGTAGCTAGTCATTGGACAACTTACACAGAACTCGGTTCTTAAGGACGGTCCCAGTGAGACAACCTACCTTGTAATCCTACATGGCCTCTCACCGCTACCTTTACCAAATCGTGTTCACACGCTTAACTCTCGGCACCAGAACATATCGTAACACTCCAATTCATTCCCAATGAACCAGACCTGACACAACTCTAAGCAATAGCAGGCAAGGCATGGTAGGAACACAACATGGCTCAATCAACTCCTACACATGCTAGTGGGTTTCAACTATTTACTGTGGCAATGACAGGTCATGCAGAGGAATGGGTTCAACTACCGCAGCATAAAGTAGCAGTTGAATCGTTGTTGTCCTAATGCAGTAAAAGAGAGCAGGAGCAAGAGAGTAGGTTTGTATCGAAATGAACAAAGGGGGTTTGCTTGCCTGATAGATCAACAGGGTGGCACTGCTCCTCAGACAGGTACTCTGGAACACTCTCCGGAGCAGGACCTATCGAGAAGGAACGGTGTCGACAATCAAAACACAATCATATGCAACAATATGATGCATGAATATGGCATGAATATGTGATGTATTTTGAGCCAATGCATTTAGCATTCAACTTGGAAGAGATCCATTTGAACCAAAGGTTCAAATGCAACTCTAATTTAAGTCCTTATATATGCCATTTATATGTTTTCACTTATACAGTAGGTATAAGTTGGTTTTTCATGCATGAAACTAGTACAGATGGATAGATTGCATTTTTCTGATAATTTTTCATATATAAATGATTTAAATCTGAGCTACGGTTGAATTTCTATGAATTTTAGAAGTTTTGAACATTTTCTGGAATTTCCTGGTTTAATTTAAATCCGGAAAAGGGTTTATTGCATCAGCACTGCGTCATCATGACGTCAGCGGGTTAGCGGTGCTGACCAAGTCAAACCTGACGTGTGGGGTCCACACGTCAGTGACTCAGTGTTAACCGGAGGGGTTTTCTAGTTAACCCAAATTATTTAGCGGTGCTGGGGCCCATTGTCAGTGTCAGGGGTTAGGTTAGGTGGTGATTAGCACTAAGCTAATCACCTGACAGGCCGGACCCACGTGGCAGGCTCAGGCGATAGGGCTCGTCGCCGGCGACCACTGGCCACGGCGGAGTCCCCACTAGAAGCCACGGGAGCGGCGGCTGGGGGCACCAGGGGGTTGCCCGCGCTCCCGCGCATCCAGGGGAGGCGACGGGAGGACGCAGGGTGGCCGGAGCTTGCCGAAGCGAAGCTCGCGGCGGCGGCCGGAGCTCAGCCTCGAGCGGCTGCGGGCTATAGAGCACGGGGAGGCAGGAGAGGAGGGGAAACCGACGCGGGCTTCACAGCGAATCGGCGGGCGTCGTTGGAGAGCTCGGGGAAGGGCTGGAGTCGGCAGGGCGGCGATGGGGATCCACGGCGGCCGGAGGCGAAGATGGCGACGGCGACGGCTCCACAGGGTGCTCCGGCTCGCGTGGCTCGGCGGAGAGCTTCAGAGCGAGGAGGCGGAGCTCCTGCGCGTGTCGGAAAGGCGAGGGGGAGGCGGTGGCTGCGGCAATGGCGAGCGGCGGCGACGGGGGCGTTCGGCCGTCATGCGAGAGAGCGAGGGAGAGGGAAGAATGGGCATGGGGGAGAGCGAGAGAGGTGCGGGGCGGCGCGTGGCGTCGTTCGGGCGATCCAGGCGACGAGGGGAGAAGCAGGAGGTGGCGCGCATGCGCAGGCGGCGAGCGCGTGCCCCTGTCCTCCTGGCGCGAGGAAGGGGATGACTGGCACTGGCCAGTCAGCTGGGCCGGCACAGAGCCAGGCCAGCAAGTGGCCCAGGTAAGTCCAGGTAAGGGTTTTCCCCTTTTTGTTTATTTTCTATTTTTCTGACATTTGTTCTGATTTAGTAGAATACTAAATCATTTTATTTTCTTATGCCAATTTTTGTAGGGGCTAGTGGTATTATTCCAGAACTCCTCAACAAATGGCATAATTTTTGGACAATATTATATATATATATAAATATATATCCAAAGCAAATAATTACTGCATTAATTCCAAATGCCCAAAATAAATATTTCTGATCTCCTAGAAATATTGGTTTGATTTTTATCTCTGTCCAATATTTTCAGAGAGCAACATGAACATCTTCTTGGACCCTTTTGGAGCAATTTTTATCTGGGTCATTTCCAGAAATGATTCTGAGGGTTTCACAGATCCCCATTTCAAATTTAAATGAAATTTAGACATGATGCACACATGACTAGCTAGTCTAGGTCATACCAGAGCTAGGGATGTGACACTCGACCCGCCCCAGACCCTCATCTTGCACATGAGGGGCTGCGGGACCGGCGGCACGTGTGTCGACGTCGACTTCGCTGCTCCTCACGTCATGTACCTCCGTCGCGGATGGAAGACATTCGCCCGCATCCACAGCCTGACGGTGGGGCTCGTCCTCTACTTCAAGTTAATGGAGGGCGGCCTGCTCTCCGTCAAGGTCTTCAGAGATCTTGGCACTCGCCTGAAGTGCTGCGTGGAGAGCTCCTCCGACGATGAAGATTCCACCTCGAAGGAGAGCGACGAGGAGGACAGCGACAGCGACGACGAGGGTAGTAGGCGGGAGGATGACGGGTCCGACTAGGTGTCGGACTCGCCGTCCCGGGGTGGTGGTGGCAGCAGCAGCATCTGCACCAGGCCCTCTGAACTTCTTGGGGCCGCCTCCTTTGGCGGCTGGCGTAGGAGGCCCGGAGAAGGTGAAGAAGGCGGGTGGCGGACCGTCAAGTCAGAGTACGCGGGCACCGACGCCTTCGTCGCGTATTGCCAGTCTTGCCGCCTCGTCTTCCAGCTCTTCTCCCGTCATCACCACCACCAGCCTCTCCCTGGGATGGCCACCGGGATGTTCTCCTGGTGCCTTCTGCTGCTCATGCCTCGCCTAGGTGCTCTTTTTGCCCTTTCGTCATCTTGTTCCATTTCTTGAGGAGAGGGACAAGAAAGGGATTACGGGCACCTTATCTTTTCTTAGTTTGTAAGCCTGTGGGCACTTGTTAGATTTGAAACTTGTAATCCCCTTGCTCATGTTTTTCTTTCCGTACGAACTTGTACCTGTATGGGACGTTTTTAATGAAAAAGGGTGCTTGCCGGGTTTTTTGCGCGTGAGCGAGGCCCATGCCAAGGATGAATCCTTGTTATTTTTAAGATAAACATTATCGCCCGGCAGCAGGCCTTGCCGTTCCCCTACTTCAGCCGACCATTCTCTCGCTCTTGGCGGAGGCAGGGGCGATGTGGAGTTAGGCCCCTCGTCCGTTTCTCTTGCCACCGCGACTACGACCGAGTTCTGACCCAGGGGACAGCTCTTGGGCACGGGAAAAGGGGAGCACGGTGGTTTTAAGAAAATAAACGAGGTTACACACGTCCCAGTCCCGTATGGAAATGCATAACAGGGGAATGAAAGACTTATCTGAATCCGTAGCCCCGGCAACCTTGGCTTGCCGTGGTTGGACCCTTGCGTCTTCAGCCCCCGGCAATCTTGGCTTGCCGGGGTCGGAGCACCGATCCGTCCTCTTTCTCCCAAGCGACTCAGGAGGAGTGTCCATGTGTCCTGCGAACCAAAGGAGACAGAAAGACGCATACTTGACCTCTAGGCTAGGGGTTAGTCGCCGCTAAGCACTATCAACCCTAACCGAGGGAGAGACTCAACCTAGCATGCATGCTATAACTTAGGGCGCCAGCGCTTCATTTATTTATGCTCAGGGTCTGCGCCTGGCTTTGTACAGAGGGTTACATGCCTTGCCAGCAAAGCTTGTACAAAAGGTGGCTTGCCGGGAGGCCCGGCAAGCCGCGCCTCATGGGTAAAACTTGTGAAGATGCTCGATGTTCCAGGAGTTGCTCACTGGGACAACATCTTCGCTCTCCAGGCGGACTGCGCCAGGGCTGGTGACTCGTATTACCCGATAAGGTCCTTCCCACTTTGGCATCAACTTGTTGGAATTCTTGGCCGACTGAACGCGTCGAAGGACAAGGTCGCCTTCCTCAAAGCTTCGGGCATGGACCTTGCGGCTATGGTAGCGGCGCAAAGCCTGCTGGTAGCGTGCTGCTCTCACAGCCGCCCGAAGACAATCTTCCTCAAGGAGCGTTGCGTCATCTTGCCGCAACGGCTCTTGCTCAAGCTCATCATAAGAGAGCAGTCGAGGTGACCCGTATATGAGTTCCGTGGGGAGAACTGCTTCTGCCCCATATACTAGGGCAAAGGGTGTCTGGCCGGTGGCTCGATTTGGCGTCGTCCTGATCGACCAAAGAACCGACGGCAACTCATCAATCCAGCGCCTTCCACTCTTGTGCAGCCTGTCAAAAGTCTTCGTTCTCAGGCCTCGCAGCACTTCAACATTTTCCCTCTCCGCTTGGCCGTTGCTCCGGGGGTGTGCCACGGAAGCAAAACATACCTTGCTGCCAAGGTCTTGAATGTATTGCATGAAGGTGTGACTTGTGAACTGCATGCCGTTGTCGGTGATGACTCTGTTTGGCACACCAAAACGGCAGACTAGTCCCTTGAAGAACTTGACGGCTGACTGTGCTGTCACCTTCCTCACTGGTTCCACCTCCGGCCACTTTGTGAACTTGTCGATTGCGACGTACAAGTACTCAAAGCCCCCGACAGCGCGGGGGAAGGGGCCCAGTATGTCGAGCCCCCAGACCGAAAATGGCCAGGAGAGAGGGATTGTTTGAAGGGCTTGAGCTGGTTGATGAAGCTTATTTGAATCGAACTGGCACGCTTCACACTTCGTTACTAGTGCAGTTGCATCCTGGAGGGCGGTGGGCCAGAAGAAGCCTTGCCGGAATGCCTTGCCGGCAAGGGCCCTTGACCCTATGTGGGAGCCACATATGCCTCCATGTATCTCTGCCAAAGGCTCCAACCCTTCCTCCCGGGGGATGCACTTCAATTTCACACCGTTCGGCCTTCTTCTGTACAGGACGTCATCGACGAACTGGTACAGGGCAGACCGACGGGCTACTCTTTCTGCTTCTTCCTGCTCCTCAGGAAGTTCCCCTGTCTGGAGGAAATGGACGGTATGCTGGGCCCATGCTGGAGCCTGGGGCTCGACGACAAGGACCAAAGGCATCTCTTCCGCTATGGGGACAGCCGTCTCTACGGCCAGGGCTTGCTGCCCTGTCGGGGTCAGCCGTCCCTCGGCGGGCTCAGGATCCGCGGCAACACCCTTGCCGGCAGCCCCTGGGGGTTCGGCGGGAAAGTACTTGCCAGGGTCTGACTTCCTCCGCTTGTTCTGCTTTGTTGATGGCTCGACGGATGGTTGAGTTAACTGAAGCAAAAAGGTACCTGGTTCCACAGGTAGCTTGAGTGCAGCGCGCTTTGACAGGTAGTCAGCGATGTCGTTCTCCGCTCGGGGAACATGCTCCGCTTGTATACCGTCGAAGCGCTCCTCCAGTTTCCTCACCTCATCTACGTTGGCCTCCATCAACGGACTCTGATAATCCTTGTTAACTTGTTTGACGACAAGCTGTGAATCACCCCTGACGATGAGCTTTTTCACCCCAAGGTCCGCCGCGATCCTGAGACCGGCAAGCAGCCCCTCGTATTCAGCAGTGTTGTTTCTGGACATCTCCCTGGGAAAGTGCATCTGGTTCACATACTTGAGGTTCTCTCCGGTGGGTGCAACAAGCAGCACACCGGCACCGGCACCTTTCAGCGTGTAAGCCCCATCAAAATACATGATCCAGTCGCAGCTTGCTTCCTTGCCGGGGAGAGCGGTCTGCTGAATTTCTTCATCGGGTGTTGAGGTCCATTCTGCAATGAACTCCGCCAAGACTCTGCTCTGGATCGTCGAGGTACTTTCAAACATCAACCCAAAGCTCGACAACTCCAAGGCCCATTCCACAATCATTCCGGTCGCATCTGGGTTATGCAGTATCCGTTGCAACGGGACGCGGGTGCTACCTCTTGAGCATTACGTTGGTTTTCACTTGAAGAGGAAAGGGTGATGCAGCAAAGTAGCGTAAGTATTTCCCTCAGTTTTTGAGAACCAAGGTATCAATCCAGTAGGAGGCCACGCACGAGTCCCTCGCACCTACACAAACAAATAAATCCTCGCAACCAACGCAATAAAGGGGTTGTCAATCCCTTCACGGTCACTTACGAGAGTGGGATCTGATAGATATGATAAGATAATATTTTTGATATTTTTATGATAAAGATGCAAAGTAAAGAAAGCAAAATAAAAACGGCGCCAGAAATAGCTTGTTGTCGGGAGATTAATATGATGGAAAATAGACCCGGGGGCCATAGGTTTCACTAGTGGCTTCTCTCAAGAGCATAATTATTACGGTGGGTGAACAAATTACTGTTGAGCAATTGACAGAATTGAGCATAGTTATGAGAATATCTAGGTATGATCATGTATATAGGCATCACGTCCGAGACAAGTAGACCGACTCCTGCCTGCATCTACTACTATTACTCCACACATCGACCGCTATCCAGCATGCATCTAGAGTATTAAGTTCATAAGAATAGAGTAACGCTTTAAGTAAGATGACATGATGTAGAGGGATAAACTCATGCAATATGATATAAATCCCATCTTGTTATCCTCGATGGCAACAATACAATACGTGCCTTGCTGCCCCTACTGTCACTGGGAAAGGACACCGCAAGATTGAACCCAAAGCTAAGCACTCCTCCCATTGCAAGAAAGATCAATCTAGTAGGCCAAACCAAACTGATAATTCGAAGGGACTTGCAAAGATAACCAATCATACATAAAATAATTCAGAGAAGATTCAAATATTGTTCATAGATAAACTTGATCATAAACCCAGAATTCATCGGTCTCAACAAACACACCGCAAAAGAAGATTACGTCGAATAGATCTCCACAAGAGAGGGGGAGAACATTGTATTGAGATCCAAAAAGAGAGAAGAAGCCATCTAGCTAATAACTATGGACCCGAAGGCTGAGGTAAACTACTCACACATCATTGGAGAGGCTATGGTGTTGATGTAGAAGCCCTCCGTGATCGATGCCCCCTCCGACGGAGCTCCAGAAAAGGACCCAAGATGGGATCTGACGGGTGCAGAAGGTTGCGGCAGTGGAATTAGGTTTTTGGCTCCGTATCTGGTAGTTTGGGGGTACGTAGGTATATATAGGAGGAAGAAGTACGTTGGTGGAGCAACGTGGGGCCCAGGAGGGTGGAGGGCGCGCCCCCCTACCTCGTGCCCTCCTGGTTGATGTCTTGAGGTAGGGTCCAAGTCCTCTGGATCACCTTTGTTCTGAAAATCACGTTCCCGAAGGTTTCATTCCGTTTGGACTCCATTTGATATTCTTTTTCTGCGAAACTCTGAAATAGGCAAAAAACAGCAATTCTGGGCTGGGCCTCCGGTTAATAGGTTAGTCCCAAAAACAATATAAAAGTGTATAATAAAGCCCATTAATGTCCAAAACAGAATATAATATAGCATGGAACAATAAAAAATTATAGATACGTTGGAGACATATCAGCGGGTGACGACGGTGATCTCGTGGGCTTGGAAGTAATGACGCAGCTTCCTCGAGGCCATAAGGAGGCCGAAGAGCAATTTCTGCACACCGGAGTACCTAGACCTAGCCCCCTGCAAGAGGGAGATGATAAAGTAAACCGGGTGCTGCATCATCTTCTTCTTCTGCACCGCTTCACTTGGCTGTGCGGGCGCCGCCCCGATGGCGTCAGACTCTGCCGGGGGCCTTGCCTCGCTGGCACCAGGCCCTGCCGGGGGAATCTCTGGCTTGCCATCCGCCGGTCCTGCCGCCGCCACTGCCTCCTCGTTGACCTCCGTCTGGGCCACCAGTGCAGCGCTGACCACTTGATTCGTTGCCGCTAGATACAGCAGCAACAGCTCTTGTGGTTTAGGCGCAACCAGTATCGGCATGGAGGAAAGGTACTTCTTCAGATCCTGCAATGCCGCCTCGGCTTATGGGGTCCACTCCATTGGGCCTTCCTTCTTCAAGATTTTGAAAAAGGAAGGGCGCGCTCGGCAGACTTGGAGATGAATCGGCTCATGGCGGCAACGCAGCCAGTGAGCCGACGCACATCCTTGATCCGCTTGGGCGCCTCAATCTGCTCGATAGCCTTGACCTTGTCTGGGTTTGCCTCAATCCCGCGTTGCGACACAAAGAACCCGAGAAGCTTGCCGGATGGAACGCCGAAGACACACTTCTCAGGGTTCAGCTTGAGGTTGATCTTGCGCAGGTTGGCGAACGTCTCTTCCAGGTCTTGTACAAGAGTGGCCCTGTCCTTGGTTTTAACCACTATGTCATCCATGTATGCTTCCATATTTCTATGGAGCTGGGGTTCAAAACCAATTTGGACCGCTCTTGCGAACGTCGAGCCAGCACTCTGCAACCCAAAAGGAATCCGTAAAAAGCAATACGTACCACACGGGGTGATGAATGCTGTCCTCTCTTCATCTTCTCTTGTCATGAAGATCTGGTGGTAGCCCGAGTAGGCGTTGAGAAATGACAACAGATCACACCCGACCATGGAGTCAACAATCTGGTCGATGCGCGGCAACGGGAAGGGGTCTTTGTGACAAGCCTTATTGATATCTGTATAGTCAATACACAACCTCCACTTCCCATTTGCCTTGCGCACCACCACCGGACTGGCCAACCACGTCGGATGGAGCACTCCTCTCACCAAACCTGCCGCTTCCAACTTCCTGATCTCTTTTGTGATGAACTCCTGCCTTTCCAGAGCCTGCTTCCTGACCTTCTGCTTGACGAGCCGCGCATGAGGACAGACAGCTAGGTGGTGCTCAATCACCTCCTTGGGAACGCCTGGGATGTCAGATGCTTGCCATGCAAACACGTCCACATTCGCCCGTAGGAAGGGACGAGCGCGCCTTCCTATTTGCTGTCGAGGGTGGAGCTTATAGTGAAAGCTCCTCCCGTGCCATCCTCCCTAACGGACACCTTCTTGGTCTGCGGTGACTCGGCCCTGGATTTCTTGATCTTGCCGGTGGAGCTCTCTGGCACGTCCTCGACGGTAGCACAACACTTCGAAGAGGTGCGCTTGCCGGAGTGGGTGCGAGAGGTCTTGCCGGGCTTCTTTTTCCCTCCTGGGGCTTCAGCGGTAGGAGCAAGTGCCTTGGCGGCGGCTGCCGCAACTGCTTCCCGGTAGAGTTGGTCGGTGCAAATCAGTGCGTCCTTCTTGTCGGAGGGGACGGAGATGATGGTCAATGGCCCAGGCATCTTCAGCATGTTGTAGGCGTAGTACGACGCCGCCATGAACTTGGCTAGTGCCGGGCGGTCGAGGATCCCATTGTAGGGCAAGGGGATCTCGGCCACATCGAACATGATCCTCTCCGTCCTGTTTTTCAACTCTCCTCCAAACGTCACGGGCAATGTGACCTTTCCCTTCGGCTGGCTCCTCCTCGGATTGACCCCTTGAAACGTGCCCGTTTCCTTGAGGTCTCCATAGGGAATTTGCATCCTTTTGATCACGACGGGCGAGATCAAGTTCAGGTCGGCCCCGCCGTCGACCAACATCTTGTTCACCTTGAGGTTGCGTATCATTGGCGAAACTAATAACGGCAAACACCCGACCGCGGTTGTGCGGTCAGGGTGGTCCTCGGCATCAAAGATGAGGGGCGTGTTGGACCACTTCAGCGGCTTCTGAGCATCGAACTACGGCTCCGCTGCCGTAATCTCACGCGCCCACTTCTTGAGCTGGGGGTGAGAAGTATGCATCGAGGCGCCGCCGTCGACGCACATGGCCTCCGTAGCCTTCTGGAACTCTTGCTCGCCGGACTCGTCGTCCTCGTCATGATCATCGTCTTCTTGCTTCTTGTCACGGCCCCGAGCGGGCCTCTCTTCCGGGTTGTCCTTGCTGTGGTGGCCTCCTTGGCCGCAATGCTTTTTGCCGGATCCCTCGGCACCATCCTGGCCCTTCTCCTTGTCCCACCTCTCGTACTCGGCTTTTTGCTTCTCGGCAAGCTGCTCGACTTATCGGCAGTTCTGGAGGTCGTGGCCCTTGGTGCGGTGGATCTTGCGTACTGCTTGTCGGAGCTTCCTGGCTTGTCGGCAGCCGCCAAGGACCGGCAGGCAGCGCACCCGGCAATCTCCTTGCCGGGGTCGTCTGCCTTGGCCTTCTTGGCAGCGCCGGTGCTGTCGGATCGCTCGACGGCAAGCACGGTCTTGCCCTTGCGTTTCCTATTGCGACGCCGGCCCTTCTTCATCGGGCGGCGGTGTCCTCATCAGTAGAGTCGGTTTCCGCACCGACGTCCTCGCCGGGGTACTTCCTTCCCTCTTCAGCCCGGGCGCACCTATCGGCCAGAACATAGAGTTCGGCCACATCCTTAACATTGGTCATCGCCAGCTCTTCGCGCATCTTGCGGTTGCGCACGTTCTGATGGAACGCGCTGATCACGATGGCGGGATGAACGTCGGGGATGTTGTACTGCACCCGGCTGAATCTCTGGATGTAATTGCGCAGGGTTTCCCCTTCCTTTCGGGGGATGATATGCAAATCACTAGCCTGGCCATGAGCTTGGTGGCCTCCAGTGAAGGCGCCAACGAACTCATGGCACAGATCCGACCAAGAAGAAATGGAATCCGCCGGCAAGTGCATCAACCAAGACATGACATTGGGTTTCAGTGCTAACGGGAAGTAATTGGCAAGCACCTTGTCGTCCTGAGCTCCGGCAGCCTACATCGCGATGGTGTAGATGCTGAGGAACTTTGACGGATGGGTCTTGCCAGTGTACTTCTCGTCGACGTCGGGCTTGAACATGCAGTGGGACAGCCACTGGAACTGCCGCAGCTCACGGGTAAAGGCTGGGCAGCCCACCTCATAAGGTAGGCCGCCGGAGCCCCCCGGTGCTGGGTGGTCCATAGCGGGTCCCGCCCGCTTGTCCGACTGGTGGCGTGTATCACGCCGGCGCTCGATAGTGGTTCGAGCATCTTCGTGAGCCCGCTCTCGAAGAACTTGGCACTGGTCGTGGTGGGTCCGTGGGTCGGATGACGCTATGGAAATATTATCACAAGCGTCATCACGATGGACCGACACACGCGGTGGCTGGCGTGGAGGAGGAGAGTGCACCGTGGCCGCAGCACCCCCGGCCTCTCCATCGCTGGCATGCGGTGGTTAGACGGAGCGCCGGCCCGAAGGCCCCACCGGTCGCGGATCATCTTTATTGGTGACGGCGACGAGGCTCCAGATGGTGGCTCTCCACTCGTCGAGCTTCTCCGTAGCAGGAGGGAAGTCGAGGAGCAGCTGCGCGCATGCCAAAGCTTCCGCTGGCGTGGGTGGCGGTGACAGCTGTGTGGACCGTGGCGCTGTTCGACCTCTAACTATGTTAGAAGGAGCTCTACCACGGCCCAGCGGCTGCCCGCCATTTTCGCCAGCACTTCTGCGAGCATGCTGGACTCCTTCGTCCCGTGGATGATGCACAGGGCTCCTCCCACGGCGGTGTCCGGGGTCTCCAGCGCGGCGCGGCTCGTCGCGCGCACCCTGGGAAGAGCAGGCTGTGGGCGCCGGCGTGGGCGTCTTGGAGGCTGCTGCGCCGGCGGCACAATGACACTCCTGGAGGGCCCCGCGCCGCCTGCGGGGGGGGGGGGGGGCAGCTCCGTCTTTGGATTTGGTGGCGTGCGGCCCGTCGCCTGGCGTACGAATGACGCCGCTCGCTAGGCTCTACCTGCCAGAGCGATGCTGGTGCTCGCGAACTATGGCCCGGGTCCTGTCCGCGACCGGCCCGCTGCTCGCCCGCACTGGTACGGGCCGTTCGGCTCCCGACGAGCCGACTGCCGTGATCGTCTTCTTCTTGGGAGCCATGGCGATGAATAACTGCTAGGCTAACTACTAGACCAGATTCTCACAATTTGCGTCCCCCTACCTGGCGCGCCAAAGATGTCGGTGGGAAATGACACCAATGGGATCACGAGAATCCCTGCTACGGTTGTCGGGGCGCAGGGTTGTGAGAAGAGCAGGGAGAATAGTCAGCACAAGGATCGTTTACCCAGGTTCGGGCCGCGAGGATGCGTAAAACCCTAGTCCTGCATTGGTGGATGTATTGAGTGTTCTTGAGCTCTCCAACTAGCTATGGTGGCTGCGTAGTTCAAAAGAGCCGAATCCCTCTCCAGTACGCCATGGGCCTCCTTTTATAGTTGAAAGGGGCTGCCACAGTGGTACACAGGAGGTGGAAAGGCATACAGTAATGCGAGCTTATCGCCAGTATTACAGGACAAGATGCATTTAATGCACCGCTGAGGTGTCCCCTAGCTTTATTGGGGACAGGAGCGAGGCCCGTCCCATCCGTCGCCGGTCCTCCTCGCTTCGACACGCGCCCTGGCCAGCGATGTGTGCGGCGCCATGTAGGCAGGCAGGCAGCTGAGGTGGCGCGGTGGTAGGGTCTTCACGAAGATCTGCATGCCGCCACGCAGGCGCTTTCCGATCTGGCCTGGAAGCAGCATGTTGCCACGCAGGTGCCAGCCCAGCTGGTTGGGCTGGCAGGTCCATGCGAACGGCGGTGGAAAACTTTGGCTGGCGCGGGCCTGGTAGTGGCCCCGCTGATTTCCTCGGCAAGGGCCTTGCCGGGGGCCCGACAAGGGTCTTGCCGTGGCGCGCAGTCGTCCCTGGCAAGGATCTTGGCGGGGGTCTTGTGGCTTTCCTCGGCAAGGATTCCACCGAGGGTCGCCGTCTTCTGGTCCTCATCTGATCTCATACGTTCGTGGTCTTGACAAAGATCTGCATGCCACCACAGAGGTGCCTCCCGAGCCCTAGTCCAACCGTAGTTAGTCGGGTTGGAACCCGTGCGCTCAAGGGTGGCTCGCTCTGCTGGTGTTTGGGCAAGTTGCCCCGGCAAGGTTCTTGCCGGGGCCGCGGAGGACTGCCCCGGCAAGGGCCTTGCCGGGGGACTCCACCTCGCCCCTTTGCTGTCTTGCGTTTCTGGTCTTGGCGTTTCCTTGATCGTCTTGTGTTGCGCCACGGCTTCTCTCCAGCTCCCCTCCTTTGTCCTCCTACGTGTGGCCGCGGCGCGTGGCTCTGACTGCCCGTGCACATGTAAAGGGGTCAAAAGGAGAGCCCCTACTTTTGTACACCGACAGTTTGTGCCTTTTGGCTCACGTATATGATAGTGCCGCTAGCATCCATATGACAAAGAACCCGGGCCGACATGACTAGTCGTAAACCCAAGGTGGCGCTAACTTACAGGGACAGGCATACATGACCCAGCAACGAACGTGTTGATCAACAACGTATGAACCCAAGTCATAGCAAGCTACAAGGAATTAAAGGAACAACGTGTGACATTTCCCCGAAGGGACTGACATAGGAACGTAGAAGGACACATGCCAGCCAGCCTAGGTGTTCCGGAGCAGTAGCAAGCTACCATGGCTCGGTGGAAGCACTAGGAGACATTTCTCGATAAGAGAGGCTACCAAGAATAAACAACTAGGTTGTCGGATCCCACACATACCAAGCATTTCATTAAGATACACACAATATGCTCGATATGTGCAAATACAACATGGCATCACAACAAAAGTCTACGACTCAGAGTATTTATTCATTAGGCTCCGAGGAGCCAGATATTACAAACATAGGTCTGATGACCCAGCATTCAAGTCATACAAGCAATAAGCACATGCAGAAGCTTAACTTGTCTGAGTACAGACAACTACAAATGAAAAAGGATGAGAAGCCTGACTATCTACAAGACCCTGTCGAGGGCACAAGATCGTAGCTGAGGTAACAAGCTAAACATCGAAGTCCACGCGGAACTACTAGTGAGACTGAAGTCTCTCTGCAAAAACATAAATTAAGCAAACATGAGTACAAATGTACCCAGCAAGACTTACATCAGAACTAGCTACATATGCATCAGTATCAACAAAGGGGTGGTGGAGTTTAACTGCAGCAAGCCAGCTTTGACTCGGTGGCTATCCTGTACTACGACTTCTTGTAACTCTTTTGAGGTGGCGCACACGAGTCCAAATATTCACCATAGCAATACACCACTATGGATCCGCTCCTGTCTCCCTACGAGAAGGCCATCCGTAGCACTCACGCTTATCTTGCGCATTTTAGAGTATCCACTTTCACTTGTCTATGAATTGTATAGGCAACCCAGAGGTCCTTTACCGCGGACACGGCTATTCGAATAGATGATGTTAACCCTGCAGGGGTGTACTTCTTCACACACGCTCTCACCACTTACCACCATGTACACGTCGTGTATCTTGGCAACCTTCAAGCGCAAGCCTGGTGAGGGAGTCGGCCACGACCTGACTAACCACACAAGTCTCTAGTCCAGGTTTATCACCTATTCGGCTTCCATCCGCAAGGAGATCCGGCCGGAGCTTGGAGTGCCCGGAGCCCAATGTGTGGTAGTAGTTGTTCATGGATCACAAACATAGAACTCACTTCCCAAGGACGGTTTCAATGAGACAACCCACCATGTACTCCTACATGGCCTCTCACCGCTACCTTTACCAAATCATGTTCACACACTAAGCTCTCAACCATAGGACATGTTCACCACATTCTAATTCATCCCCGATGAATCAGACCTGACTCAACTCTAAGCAGTAGCAGGCATGACAACAACTCCTACTCATGCTAGTGGGTTTCATCTATTTACTATGGCAATGAAAGGTCATGCAGAGGAAAGGGTTCAACTACCGCAGCATGTAATAGTTGAATCGTTGTTGTCCTAATGCAATAACAGAGAGAAGGAGCAAGAGAATGGGATTGTATCAGAACGAACAAGGGGGTTTTGCTTGCCTGGCACTTCTGAAGATGATATAGCTCTTCATCGGTGTCATCGAACTCATCGTTGGAACATACGTCTACCGAGGGGGAACAACCACCGGCAACAGAGAAAGAACACAATCAATGCAATGCAACAATATGATGCATGATCATGTCATGGCAATATGATGTTCACTGAGCTAATGCAAATAGCAACAAAATTAAATGAAGTTCGTTTGAACCCAAGGTTCAAATTCAAACTCCACGTGTGGTTATTTAAATGCCATTCATTTTATTTGTCCTAAACAGTAGCCAAAAGTTGTTCTAACATGCATGAAAATGGTACAGATAGATAGATTGGATTTTTCTGATAATTTTTCATATATAAATTATTCCATTCTGAGTTATAGTTTATTTTCTATGAATTTTTGAAGTTTAAGTCATTTTCTGGAATTTCCTGAATTAGTTTTAATCCAGAAAATCCTTTAGTGCGTCAGCATGACATCGGTGTGACATCAGCAAGTCAATAGGGCGGGTCCAGGTCAAACCTGACGTGTGGGGTCCACACGTCAGTGACAGTTAGTTAACAGGGGTATATATCCTAAGTAAAATGATTAGTGGGCGCTGGGTCTCCATGTTCTAAGGGGGGATTAGTGCTAAACTAATCTCCTGGCCGGTGCGGTCCACCTGTCAGGCCGGCGAGGTTGTCGCCGGCGACCACGGGACACGGTGGTGTCCGCGTTACGGCCAACGGGGCGACGTCTGAGAGCACCAGGGCGTAGCCCGGGCTCGTCTGCATCCAGGGGAGCAAGCGGGAGGCAGCGGGGGCGCCGGAGCTCGCCGAAAACAAGCTCGGGGCGGCCGCCGGAGCACGGCCAGGTGCGCGCGCCGTGCTGAAGTGCATGGCAGGAGCTGCGGGCGGCGGCATTGGCCTTCTGGGAGGCTGCTAAGCGCGGGAACATGCGCGGGCGCGAACTACGGTGGCCCTGGCCACGGCGGTGACATGAACGGCGGCGAGGATCTACGGCCATGGCGGGGAACGGAGCTAGAGCGCGCATAAACGAGGGGGAGAAGAGGGGTTCGGAGCAGGAGCTCACAGCGGATCCAGCAGCGTGCTCAGTGGGCTCGCGGAAGGACGTACGGCGACGGGGCGTTGACGGCGATCTCAGGCGGCCGGCGATGAAGAAGATGGCGGTGACGGCTCCACGGGGCGTACAGCGTCTTGTGGCTTGACGGAGAGGTATTAGGCAACGTGGCGGAGCTCGCAAGCACGACGGGCGGTCGAGGGGATGGCGGGGAGTGCGTGGGCAGTAGACGGCCGCGACGACAGCGCTTGGTTTTTCGCGGGAGAGAGCGACGGAGAGGGAGACAGGGCGAGTGAGGGGGTCGGACGGATCCAGACGTCTGCGGTGAGGACTTCTGCGGAGTCCATGTAGGCTAGAAGGCAGGAGGTGGCCGGGTCGCGTGGCCACGCGTGCTGGGCGCGTGCCGCTGTCCTCCTGGCGCGAGGAAGGGGATGACTGGTGTCAGCCAGTTTGCTGGGCCGGCCTACTGGGCTAGGACAGCTGGGCCGCCAGGTGAGCCTAGCTAAGGGTTTTTCCCTTTTTTGTTTTCTTTTCTATTTCTGACATTTGTTTGATTTAGTTTTAGGCACTAAATCATTTTGTTTTCTTCTGATAAATTTTTGTAGGGACTATTTGGATTATTCCAGAGCCCCTCACATTTACCCAGAATTATTGGACATATATAAAATATATAACATATATATCCAATGCAAATAATTATTGCATTAGTTCCAAATGCCCAAAATAAATATTTATGAGCTCCTAAAAATATTGGTTTGAATTTTACCTCTTACCAATATTTTCAGAGAGAAACATGAAGATTTTCTTGGACCTATTTGGAGCAATTTTTATCTTGGTCATTTCCAGAAATGATTTCTGAGGCCTTCACATGTCCCCATTTCAAGTTCATTGAAATATAAACTTGATGCAAACAACAGTAGCTAGCCTAGAGCATACCAGTACTAGGGATGTGACAACACATCGACCGCTATCCAGCATGCATCTAGAGTATTAAGTTCATAAGAACAGAGTAACACATTAGGCAAGATGAAATGATGTAGAGGGATAAACTCAAGCAATATGATATAAACCCCATCTTTTTATCCTGGATGGCAACAATAAAATACGTGTCGTTTCCCCTTCTGTCACTGGGATCGAGCAACGCAAGATTGAACCCAAAGCTAAGCACTTCTCCCATTGCAAGAAAGACCAATCTAGTAGGCCAAACCAAACTGATAATTCGAAGAGAGTTGCAAAGATAAAAAATCATACATAAAAGAATTCATAGGAGATTCAAATATTGTTCATAGATAATCTTAATCATAAACCCACAATTCATCGGATCTCGACAAACACACCGCAAAAAGAATTACATCGAATAGATATCCAAGAAGATCGAGGAGAAGTTTGTATTGAGATCCAAAGAGAGAGAAGAAGCCATCTAGCTTATAACTATGGACCCGAAGGTCTGAGGTAAACTACTCACACATCATCGAAGAGGCTATGATGTTGATGTAGAAGCCCTTCGTGATCAATGCCCCCTCTGGCGGAGCGCCGGAAAAGGCCCCAAGATGGGATCTCATGGGTACAGAAGGTTGCGGCGGTGAAAATAGGGTTTCGTGGTGCTCCGGGTTTGTTTCGGGGTATATGGGTATATATATAGGAGGAAGAAGTAGGTCGGTGGAGCCACAAGGGGCCCACGAGGGTGGGGGGCGCGCCTCCCTGCCTCATGGCCTCCTTGTTCGTTTCTTGACGTCCAGTCCAAGTCCTCTGGATCACGTTTGTTCCAAAAATAACTCTCCCGAATGTTTCATTCCGTTTGGACTCCGTTTGATATTCCTTTTCTGCGAAACACTGAAATAGGCAAAAAAACAGCAATTTGCACTGGGCCTTGGGTTAGTAGGTTAGTCCCAAAAGTAATATAAAAGTGCTTAGGAAAGCCCATTAAACATCCAAAACAGATAATATAATAGCATGGAACAATCAAAAATTATAGATACGTTGGAGACGTATCAGTGCGTGTGGTGGAGGGAGGTCACTGGAGGAGGGAGTGGGTAGCGCGGAGGGGGGGGGGGGGTGTTGTGTGTGTTTTGTGTTTGTAGTGTTGGCAGAATAAGGTTAGGTGTTATTAGAATAAGACTCTTTAAGGGTGTTATCATAATAGACTCACCCTATATATATATATATATATATATATATATATATTCTAATAACACTTCCGCACTTCACGCTCAACAGAAGCGCACTACCACTACAAGAAATATGTCAACTAGTGACCTTCTGTCAGTGACCCTGGAAGAATTGGTCATAGATCTATGACCATTTCAGACCAATTGGTCAAAAGCTGTTCGGGGGGCTCCAAACCCTAAACTATAACGACCATTTTGGTCAGAAAGGTCGTAATTTCCTTACACGAAATGGTCATAAAGCAGATAGAACTGTTCCGCTGCCTTATTTCTAGCTGATCATGACCAATATAGATGGTCATAACTTTGTAAATTGTGGTGGGTTGCTATGACTAGGCGCCACCTCATCAGTTTTGCCTATGTGTCATGTCCATGTGGCAGTTTTTGCCCTAGGTTGTGAAGCAACCTATATTTCTGTCATTCCCAAAATTCCCAAAAAATCTCATATATTCTTTGGGTCATATCTTCTTTACGATGAGCACTGCAATGCTTCACGGGAGAACTGCTTCATTTTTTGGCAGTCCGCCCGCATGTTCTGTGTGGAATCAGGTGTTGCGGGATGATTTAATTTGTTTTTGGATCTCATTTGACCTTTATTCTTTGTAATTTATAGGAAAAGCGACTAAAATCTTTGCAAATCGAGCGATTTGGCGGACGAGCTTTCTTTGTTCGTTCCTGTTCGCGTCGGATGCAACTTTTTCGTGCTCGGATGTTGTTTGTCAGTAGGAATTCTTTGATTGCGTTCGTTTTAATTGGTCCGTTTACTCTATAATTTGTCTAATTTTTAGGAGTTAGTTTTCAATTTGTGCGAAATCGATTATCTGGGCGTGTGAGCTTCGTCCGCTCGTCTGTTCTTGTTGTTTTTTTGGATTTTGTGCGCCGATGCGTTTTGAATCTTGTAATTAGTTTCTCCTTTTGGTTTGAATTCAATGTATTGTGCCTGTAACGTTCGTATTTTTGGTGTGCATTTTTAAAGAATATCGTGTTCATCCTAGTGGCCATGGGTTTGATGTATTTTTTGTGGATAATTGTTCAAATTTGAGTGGTTGCGCAATGGTTTGGCCACTTATCGAACTACGAGTGGAATTGGCACCTCTGTTAGTCTCCTACATATCTGGACCTGTACTGCTTTGATTTTATTGTTGCAGTTCTGGCATATGTTTGTAGTGTACTGCATTTTGTTAAGTAGTGGACTTCAATGTAACTATATTATAGTGGGCATGGCAGCTTATGAGATAATTCTGTTTCTCAAACTGCATTCTGTGTTGTAGAGAACTGCATAGTATGCACTTTCGTACTACATTAGCAGAATAGTTATGCTGCTATTTCTGCTATTTATGTCAATTCTTCTGAACTCCATACCATGAGAATTCTGTTGAACAACATAGGTTAACTACAAAGTTTTCGACCACTGGGATTGCATTGTTATTGTTTAGAGTGCTGCATTTTTTTATATAAGGATCGTACTATGTGTATTAGAGAACTGCATTTCTGTCAGCAACAACTTGTCTAAATAGGGTGATAAAATGATGGAGATGAGGTTGCATACTTTAAATAGGCACCGTTCAAGCCTTCTGATGGACATAATTTTAAAAGCATACAACATAAACAAAGCATTAGAATATGCCATGGATGGGTTGCTTTATCCTAGACAAACTACTGCGCAAATATTGTAAACTTCAGGGAGTCTTCTTCTTTGTAGAAAAACACCATGGCCACTTCTTTAGCCTCAAAGCCATTCTGGGAGACGGAATCTTTCTAGCTAGTAGTTATGTTGATCCAGTCTACAGAGTCAATGTGGTAGTCAGCTTGCATGTCTGCATACCCATTCTTGTGTTGTGTCTCCAAAGTAACCTTCCCTGAACTCGAAGCAGGCAACCTTATTGTGGACGACAGTTTCTGTATTTTGGCATGCATGGAAAAAGAATTTTTGAAGTAAACATCAAATTTTATAAGTAAACTCCATACCAAATGTTGACTTAAATATGTAGATATATATGACTTCTTTTTATGAAAGCAATTGCAATGTATGAACAAACTTATATACGGAGTTGACCTCTAGTTTTAGTAGAATATATATTATACTGTAACTTGTTTGCATTGGAAGGTCATTTGCAGTGTACTTCACTAGCATGATAAGAGAACTGCAACACTGATCTATTGAACCTCTTTTTTGTTCGTGTGTTGGGGTTCTGATCTAACTAGTGTTCTATACCTGGTGTGGTACTGGAGAAATGTAGGTAGGACTATCTAGTCTTAATAGATGACAAATCCAAACAACAACACATATCTTTTTGTATTTGTTGATACTGTTGAGCAAATTTATGGAAAAATACATTCAGATGTGGAGTTCCAGCCTATTTTGTTTCAAAGATTGTGAGGGGAAAAACATACCCAACTTTCTTGCAGGTCCGCGGATGTGAGGCGTTGAAGAAATGGTGCCCGAAACCCCCTGTTGGGTATCATCAGGCACCCGAGCATGTTGCGCCACTCGGCGTCGGTGAGCTCTAGACCATCTGCGTACACGCATGTGTCCGCTACCGGCGCCATCCTTGCCAAGCACCCGCACGAACAGTCCATGGCGGGTTCAGTGGAATTTCAGTGAACAGTTGGGGATGGGAGGAACCCTGGATCTACGATTTGAAGAAAAAGAGGAACGGTGGGAGGAGTTGTGTGAGTCTGGAGCACGAATGGATAGGTTTTATGCAGCCAATTGAGCAAGGGAAGTAACAAATGTTGTGGTTGGTGTTAGGTGGTGGATAGATTTTGATTCAGTCTACGCGAATGCATTTGACAGGCAACATCACTGCTTACTTGAATCTAGCGAACTGCATTGTCGTATTACAACAAACTACAGAATGTGTGGATTGTGTTTTTATTTTCTTGTTATTGTTTATATTTTTATTGGGCCGTGGTTTTTCGTGGTATGTGGGAATGTTTTTTTATTTTCAGCGTCCTCTCTTTTGCGTGTTGGGAGTGAAAATGCATTCGGCCCAAGTAGGCCTGTAAGCACGGCTGGTTCCTGGTGCGTTCTGTGTGCGTGGTAACGTTTAGTCCCGCCCAGCCCGCCAAGAGCACGCCCGGCCTGTTTATAAGCCCTAGCAAGGCAGCTGTATCGAACTCCTCTAGTTACTTATTTGGGCGCTTATACACGGCGCTCGCTGCTCTAACCTCTCTGACCTGTGGGCCCATGTGTGCACGGCCCCATGCATCATGGCTCAGAACGGACTCGCCTAATGTGGGCGCAGACTTACTACGAGACTGACTTGGGCATGGTTGCACCTGGGTGGTAATTTTTTTAATATTTTTCCTCTTACGTATTTGTGTAATGTAGGGTGTGCACTGCTTAGTAAATCATTTTGCAATGCATTCATCAGGTTTGTGTACTGCATGTGCACACATTCCGCACTACATATGCAGGTGCATTTTTGTGCACTACATGCTAGTTGCATTTTTTTATTGTTTTTCCTCTTACGTATTCTTTTTCCAATATACGGTGTGCACTACTTTGTTGGGTTTATGTGCACTGCATTCGTCAGAGTACTGTACTGCAGGTGTACACATTTTGCACTGCATGCATCCTCTTTGTGCACCGCATCTTCGTCCCGTTTTATGCACTGCTCGAATCACATACCTTATGTGCACTACATTATGTTCTAATATTGAACTCTTGTTTTGTAATTGAAATAAAGTTCTTCATAACATAATCAAAGTTCATCATTACAAGCCATTCTGTATGACAAGCAAACTAAGTTCAGCAAAAGAAAACGATCACAAGCAAACTAATGATACGTAAGCAAACAACATAAAGAAAATTTGATGATAAATCTAAAACGACGCAAGCAATGTTGGCTCTTGGTCAGCACCGTTTGCTTCTTCACCAGGTAGCGTCTCCTCAGCTACTCCTGGTGCACTTCTTGGGGGTCTCCTCCTTCTCCAGCTTTGCACGGCGAAGCCCATCCTGGGTGAGGGTGATGCGGTTCCATATCTCGAACACTACATAGGCGTCCTTTGCCGCGTACTCGATGTGCCTCATGGTCAGAGGCAGGGTGGCCCAGCGCCTGTGTTCTCCGTCGGTGATCTTCTTCTTCATGTTGTTGTAGTATTCGTCGATGAGCATGCCGGCGACGTCTGCAAGGGAGTCCAACTCCTTTGTGGCCTCGGGCACCCTCCATTCCTTCTGGATGTCGATGAAGTTGGCGACCTCCAGATTGACGCGCTATAGCCTGGTTTTGTCGCCGCCGATGGAGAAGCCAGCAAACGTGTACCTGGGGTCGGCGAGGAAGTTGTCGAAGATGGTGCATGATACGTCTCCAGCGTATCTACTTTTCCTAACGCTTTTCCTCTTGTTTTGGACTCTAATTTGGATGATTTGAATGAAACTAACCCCAGACTGACGCTGTTTTCAGCAGAACTACCATGGTGTTGTTTTTGTGCAGAAATAAAAGTTCTCGGAATGGAACGAAACTTTGCTAGGATTTTTTATATCAATAAAGAGAATTTCTAGATCCAAGAGTCATGTGAGGGGGCACCTTGGTGGGCACAACCCACCAGGGGGCGCCTGCCCCCCAGGCGCGCCCAGGTGGGTTGTCCCCACTTGGTGGCCCCGCAGACCCTGGAATCGACGTTATAAAATCCTTTTTTTCCATAAAAAATAGGGAGAAAGAATTATCGCGATCCACGAGACGGAGCCGCCGTCACCTCCTGTTCTTTATCGGGAGGCCAGATCTGGAGTCCGTTTGGGGCTCCGGAGAGGGGCCTCTTTGTTCTTCGTCATCACCAACCCTTCTCCATCGCCAATTCCATGATGCTCCCCACCGTGAGTGAGTAATTCTTTTGTAGGCTTGATGGTCTGTGAGGAGTTGGATGAGATTCATCATGTAATCAAGTTAGTTTTGTTAGGGCCTGATCCCTAGTATCCACTATGTTCTGAGATTGATGTTGCTATGACTTTGCCATGCTTAATGCTTGTCACTTTGGGCCCGGGTGCCATGATTTCAGATCTAAACTATTTATGTTATTACCATTATATCCATGTTCTAGATCCGATCTTGCAAGTTATAGTCACCTACTATGTTTTATGATCCAGAAACCCCGGAGTGACAATAGTCAAGACCACTTCCGGTGATAACCGTAGTTTGAGGAGTTCATGTATTCACCGTGTGTTAATGCTTTGTTCCGGTTCTCTATTAAAAGGAGGCCTTAATATCCCTTAGTTTCCAATTGGACCCCGCTGCCACGGGAGGGTAGGACAAAACATGTCATGCAAGTTCTTTCCATAAGCACCTATGACTATTTACGGAATACATGCCTACATTATATTTATGAACTGGAGCTAGTGCTGTGTCGCCCTAGGTTATGACTGTCACATGATGAATATTATCCAACAAATCATCGATCCAATGCCTATGAATTTATTATATATGGTTCTTGCTAAGTTACTACTAGTATCGTTACTGCTGCACTTGCTACAAAACTATTGCTATCACTATTACTGTTACCATTGCTGCTGTCACTATTATCAAAACTATCATATTACTTTGCTACTGATCACGTTGCTGCAGATAATTAATCTCCAGGTGTGGTTGAATTGACAACTTAGCTGCTAATACCTGCGAATATTCTTTGTCTCCCGTTGTGCCGAATATATAAATTTGGGTTGAATACTCTACCCTCGAAAACTGTTGCGATCCCCTATACTTGTGGGTTATCAAGACCTTTTTCTGGCACCGTTGCCGCGGAGCATAGCTATATTTGTTGAGTTACTTGGGATTATTATCAATTTATCACTATGAAGAATCTGAAGGATGCTAAGACTAAGATTTATCCCTCTAAGACGAGGGGAGGTAAGGAATTGCCATCCAGTTCTGCTTTAGATTCACATTCTGTTATAAGTAAACTTAAAACACCACCACATGCTATTAATCCTGATATGACGCAAGTTATTGATGATGCTACTTCTGCTATGAATGATACTTATGATGATGGTAGTACCTTGCTTGATGATAATGATGTGCCACTTGGTGATTTTCTTGATGAACAAATTGCTAGAGTAAGACAACATGATGTTGTTGAATCTGATGATGAGCTTGAAACTGAAAATCTTGAAACACCTACTTGAACTAGGCCTCCTAGATATGAATTGCCTAAGGTACCAGAAGTGTCTTGGACTTAACACGGCAGATGCCCTAGCGAAAGGACTTGGGTGTGGAGCCATCGCCGCTAGGTTAGCTTGAAGGGGTTAAAACGGGACAAAGGACATGGGGAGTTTACCCAGGTTCGGCCCCTCTCAACGAGGTAAAAGCCTACTCCTGCTTTAGGTTGTATTGCTTGGGTTTCGATGACCAGGGAGTGAATACGCTTGACCTAGCTCTCGATTAATTGTTACTTGAGTTAACCTGCCGCCGAGTCACCCCTTTATATACACAGGTGGATGCCCGGCGACTTACAGAGTCCCGGCCGGCTCATACACAACGTATCCGGCTCGGTAACCAACTAAGCTTGTCTTACAATACAATTTAAACATATGGCGGTTCATACCCATGGGCCTCAAGTCGCCCCCGGGTCTTGGGCCTTCAATAAGCTTGCTCTTATGGACTGCCATCTTCATCATCCTCTTGGGCCTTCTCATCTTAAGCTGCTAGTGGCATGACCTGGCTCCTCCTGGGCGGGTCATAACCAGTAGTTATATCCCCAACATTATTCCCCAGGTTGATTTTAACTTGTTCACATCAATCTTCAGTGCTTGACGTAGCAAAATCTTCCATCGTCAACCTTTATGATCTTGCTATAACCCACCATGACATCAGCTCACAGAATTGTGTTAACCCGCCATGACGTGATCTCGCATTAACTTTGCAGGAGGCCCAAAACATCTCAGCATATCTTTGACATTAATGGACTTCCCGAAATTCAAGGCGTCCGTGTAGCCACATAATCATTTTTCAGCCTCCTCAATTCCCGTGCATGCCTTTTATTCACCTCCTTATAAATAGGGATGGGGTCCTTCTTTTCATTTTTCCATCCTGGCCCCTTGCCTTCGTCTTCTTCCTCGCGACGCCCTAGCAAGCTCGAGCTCTGCCGCCGCCGCCTCCGTCTAGCGTCCTCAACATCGGCCGCTACATCAACCTGATCGGACCAGAGTACTACGGCGCACCTCCGCTGTTCAGCAGCCTCAGTAAGTGCCCCACCTCCTACATAACCAGATTTGCTTTACGGTTCGCCTCAGCTCATCAGAGTTCTTCGCTGTTCTTCGTTTTTCCTCTTTAGACCACACAGCTGAATTTGAATCAGTTATCAAACTTGTGCGGCAACCGTTTAGGATCCCTTCTCAATCAAAGAAAACCCTTCTTCTGTAGAAAAAGTCTCATCTGAACATAGGAGTTCTTCCGCTGCTATCACCTTAGGTTTAGAATTGTTTTATTTTCTGAACTGCTGTAGATCCTAAATTGTAGCACCAGTCTACGAAATCTGTTTGTCATCACTTAGCAAATCCTCACTCATAGATCTGAAATATGGCAACTAGTCGGTCGGCTTAACTCATAAACTGTAACCCACCATGTACCATTAGTCCCCTTTTAAGCCGCCAATATATATATCTGCATAACTCAGTGTTATGTTCCGGCTTAATACATTGGCCATTTTATATTGCTTACCTTTCAATCAAGGACCGACTTATCAGCATAATCTTAAACCGACAATATTTCCTTTGTAGTCAAGAATGTCTAAATCCAAGACCGTCACGTCATGTCATTGGGTCGCCTCCCGGGTTACCGAGGAATTACTGAACAAGTATGTCCAAACGGGCGTCTTAGCCAAAAAAGAGGTCATCCATTGGAGGGTCCCAGGCACAGAAACCCCTCCTGAGCCCAAGGACGGTGAAGTAATTGTCCTTACTGATCATCTGCTCCGAGGTTTCACCCCCCTGGCTCAAAATTCTTCCGTTATGTGTTGCACTTATTCAAGCTCCACCCTCAAGATATTGGGCCAAATTCCGTCTCAAACATCTGCAACTTTCAAGTGTTCTGCGAAGTGTACCTTCAACAGGAGCCCAACAAGCCGCCAGCTGTAAGCTTCTAAACAATTCCAGTTTAATCATATCTTCACTTAAATTGCCCTTCTCATACCCATTTGATTTTTGCAGGCTGATTCACCTTTTTGGAATAGGAAGCTGCAGGATAAACCGGTCAAGAAGACCCGGACGAAGAATAAGGTTCAGAAAAAGCCTGCCAAGAAGAAGACCAACACCTCCAATCTATTGGACTTGGACGATGTTGAGTCGGAGGTAGAACTTGACTCCCTTGGCTCATTTTTTATACATCTTATTGACAATGATCACTATCAGGATGACGCGGAAGGCAGCCACGCAGACGGTGAAGAGGTAACTATCCTTTCCTCTGACTCAAAACCTCTGCCAAGATAGAAAATTCGTCAAGCAAGTCGAAAAGTAAGGTTTTCTCATCCTTTAGCTTATTTGGATCCCAAATTTATTTTGAAGAAGCACCAACATGAAGCTCGCCGCACGACCCGGAACAACGGTGGCGGGATTCTTTCTCCCAGCTTACCCAACACGCCGGTCCCTTGCAAGCGCCGTCTAGAGGTTTCACAAATTTCTGACTTAGCATATCTAAAAGCGGGCTTTATTCGACAACCTCTTAACCTGTCTGACTCAAATTATCAGGGAACTTCTCATTCCTCCTCTAGCGATTCAAGGGACTCAAGTTCCCCTGTTCAAAATTGTTCCTGGGTAAGAAACACTTAAGCCTGTTTATCTTAATACCTTACTCCATTAATACACTAATCTCATCATGTGTTTTTATTTTCAGTGCCATGGCCAAGCCCAGTAAGAAGTAGAAAGTTGATAAGCTGGCTGAAGAACCCAAAACTGCTGACCCAGAGAAACATACAACGTCCGAGTCTTTGCATCAAGTTTCAGAAGAAGCTATGGATGACCCGCCCCCAGAGGGACACCCTATCACCAAAGAAGCTATGGAAATTGACCCGGAAAATGATAAGCCACCGAGTCCCACTTAGCCGGCTCATGAAACCGAAGATGTTATAGTCACTGGGACAGCTTTCACAGCTCCAGGTAACAACACTGTCTTGTCCAAGCACAACGCCAAAGAGGAATTCTCCGCTGTTGACAAAGGCATGTGGAAACTAGATCTAGAGAGTTATGCTCAGTTCAATGCCAACCAGCTTCACGCGGGCTACTTGAACCGTCTCCATACCAGCCGTGACTTTGAAGCCGGCTTGGTAAATCTCATGAAAGATCGCTTTGAGGTAAGCAAAACTTGTCTCACACAAATATATATATATATATCTGTCAGCCACCAAGTCTATTGGATGTGATAACCTTGAATATGCTATAGACTTTAAATTTCCTTGGTGATGTTGATGTCCATGTGATAGCATTGTCGGGGATATACCCTGCAGTATGACCCGGCTGGAGATATAACCCGGCTGGGATTGGATGTTTCATTGATGACCCGGCAGACTATAAGCCGGCAGGAATAGTTAAGCAAGTTAAGCTGGCGGGAACAGTTAAGCATTGTAATCCTGCAGGCACAGTCATGTAACCCGGTAGACAGTGTCATGTAACCCGGCAGACACAGTCATGTAACCCGGCAGACACAGTCGTGTAAGTCGTCATGCACAGTCATGTAAGCCGGACAGTTAAGCCAGACGGTAAGCCAGATGGTAAGTCAGATCGTAAGCCAGACCGTAAGTCAGATTGTAAGCCAGATTGTAAGAAGCCCAAGACGTTAAGAAGCCCATGGAGAGAGGCCCGTGATGAGAAGTCAGAATAGTTTAAGTCTTAGTCCGAGATGGACTCTACATGTAACCCGCCCCTTCAACTTATATAAGGAGGGGCAGGGCACCCCAAGAGGGACAAGCAAGAAGAAACAATCTCTAGGGCTAGACACAACTAGGAGAGCCGGTTTACGGCGACACCCTCGTGATCATAATGAGACCTAGCCTCAAACACCATGTAGGGTTGTTACCGGATGATGTTTCCCGGGGCCCGAAGCTGTCTAAATCCTTGTCTTGTGTTGCGTCTCTCGATTCCGCTCAATCCCTCTCAAGCTACCACATAGATGCGTTGGCCTCGCGACTAAGTCCTGACACTAAGGACATCTGCCGTGACAATTCCACGACAGCTGGCGCCCACCGTGGGGCCTGCACACGGTGGTGATGAGTTCTTGAAGGGATCTCTCCTAGGGTTTTGAGAAGATCGCGACCTGTCGGATCAGCAAGAGCCGGTATGGAAGAATTCACATAAACTACGAAGTTCATCAGTCAAGATTGAAGTAATTTTCAGCGGCGGCGTATATAAGATTGAGCATGAAAATTTAGGGTAGCGTCTGTGTTGCACCGCGCCCCCAAATCGCCGAGACAGACAACAAATTGGTCTCGCCAAGATAAACCGCCGCCTCATGCTGTCTGTTAAAAGCTGGCAGGTTTCGTCTATGGAAGTGGATGCGTCAAATCGATCCTCGTCCAAGCCTCTTTAAACCGGTACAATCGGCGAGTCACCATCGTGGTTCCATGGACAATTATCCAAGTCCAAGGTGTTCAGAGACAGTCAACAGGAATCACCTCCGTCATCTGCCAGTACAAACAGCAATCAGGACAACTGCTATGGCCACGTGAGAACTCCAGATCGATTATATTATGACAAAAGCCACTACCGAATCATCCCCCCAACCTGGAACACACGGATCGAGGATGGACAAACCAACAACCACCAGGATGAGCACAAGGATTCAGATTGTTGCGATTGCTCAAGTCGTCATCTCTGTTGAATCCTCCCTTTGCTGCGGCAACCACAGCCGCCTGCATCTGCTGATGTGCCGCTGCCGTGACGCCGCACCAACCACCGCAGAGTCGCCATGGCACCCGTCTCTGCTACCGCGACCCGCCGCTTGCGAGTTAATCCGCCGCTCCGGGCAGCCACCGTCTTGCGTTAAGTTGCCGGACCGGCCCTCCGTTTCTCTGCTGGCCGCAGACGACGCGCCCAAACCACCTTCACCTCGCCTTGAGTGCCTGCTGCCTCCGCGGCTGAGACGAGCAGCAGTGCCTCCAAACACGCCGGTCGCACCTCCGCCTCGACTATGACCAAGTCGTCACCTCCAGCTCCGAGCCGGTTCACCTCTACCGAGCCACCTCGACGGCCGCACTTGGAGCCGCTCCCACTTGCACCGAGGCCGTGACCCACCGGCGTCCCCGTTGAACCGCTGCCGGCCCACCCTTTCGTTCCGGCTTAAAATTCCACCTCGGGCGGCGGTAGGCCGGCCTGGCCGTCTCAACCGCGGCCTCGCATCGCCCATGTCGGACCGGGCTCGACTTCGTCTTAGGGCCACATTAATTACAACCCAGAGAAGGGGCAAAATCGCCTGTCCGATTCACCCTGCCTCCTCTGCTGAGATTCAACTTTGTGAATGCCAGCCTTGAGTCGTCGCACCATAAACCGCCGTGTTTCAAAGCACTGTTGGCCTCCTTGAGTCGCCGGAACATGTTAACTACAGCCAGTGCGCCTCTGAGTCGCCTCTTCCGACAACTCTTCGCCAAGTTGCCGGTTTACCCCCAGTTGCCAGTTTATCCCCAAATCTTCCGCTGGGCCGCGAGTCGCCTCCACACTCCGCGGGTTGTCCCGGCCTCACCGGCGCCTCCGGCACGCTTCCGCTGCTGTAACCCGCCGCGAGTAAGCCGCCTTCGTCTTCATCACGGCCAATTTCCAAATCACCGCCGGCTCAGTAGCACTTCGTCATTGAGCCGACGTGGCCCGTGCGTGGAGCCGCCCGTACTGACCCGCCACTAGAGTCGCCACGTCCTACCTCGCCAGGGGCCTCCTCGAACCGCTTCGTTCCATTACGGGGGAACTACCCCGCCTTGGAGCTGCATAATTGACCCGCCGGCGCAGCCTTGAGCCGCCCCTGCCGGCCGCGTTTGTTTTAAACCGCCATCGATGCCATGGCTTTGACTAGAGCCGTCCCACGCGGTTCCACCCCGCCGGGTCACAACATTAACGCCATGGCAGCCACCCTGTTGTCCCTGCGGGCGCGCCCCTGCCGTGAAGCCTCTTCGTGTTAAGACATCGAGCCGCCGCTGACGAACCGGGATCCTCGGTCATCTCCGCGCTGAGCCGCGCCTGGATTTGCCTCTAAAACCGCCATCGCCACTGCCCCGTCCAAGCGACCGCATCCGCTGGTCTCTGCCGACGGTTTGAACCGGCCCTGTTAATATGAATTTCCACGGCCGGATCACCTGCTGTTTCTGAATCAGTGCTCGAGCATTGCCTATACCAAGAGCCGCCCAGAACAGTAGTTGTCGTTGCCATGGCCGACTTCACCGACCACGTTGCCGGTTCTCTTCGCCGTCTTCGCCTCTGTCGCCGCCGTGTCAAAATTGTTGTTCGCCTCCGTCGGCTCGCATGGTTTCTGCGGTCTGTTTCCGCTGTCAGCCACTTCTCCAAAAGTCACAAAATCCAGCCGAGGCCCGGTCAGCGTTACCCTTGTGAGCAGCTGGCAGTCCGCGCTGCGGCGCCGGTGTTGGCCTTCATCGTCATCATTTGTTTTATTAAGAGACCTGCATTGCTAGGTCGCCGCTCAGTCCTACATCCCACTGTCCGAGCCGCAGGATTTTTACTTTGTTCTCATAAGGATCTACAGAAGGGACAAGCAGTAAGCGACCCATCAAAGATTCTCGCGAAGCAAGGAAAATTTGGTTGCTGTTGTTACGACAAGGGCATCGAGGGATCTGACTGAAATCCATCCAGCTGATATAGCAGCAGTACCATTGTTACATCTTTGGAGCTACAGCCCTACCACCCACGTGAAGGACCAAGCACCAGTGTCTACGCGAGAATTAAAGCTAATACTCACTCCTACATGGGAAGGAAAAAGACGTGAGTTTGCCAAACGTTCTAGTTCACGTCCAAAAAAAATTACAACAGAGGGTCACGTGGATGTTATGCTACATCACATCAGCGGAGCTCAATGTCCATATACTATTTAGTGTTATATGGCACCAGCATGTGCGTTCATCCGAAAAAAACAATATCAGGTAAAATTATTGTGATACTGCGGGTACAGAGCACGCGCTGGCAACGTTCTACAACGGCGTTTTCCTCCGCCTCATGTGGCTTACTGAGCCTGAGATTGACTCGCCCATCCGTACCGGCTTACAACGCCGCGGCCGGCTCACCCGTGATTGATTACAGTTTCACCGTGATCTTCAACTCTGCGGTGGATAATTACTGGCCTGACATATCAGGTGAAATTCATCCAGTATATTTTATATTGTTCTCTTTAAAAGAGCAATTACTTTGGCTTGCAAGTTGTCTCATGCAGGACTCAAACTGGTCTATATCACGGTCAACTATGGAGAATCTCAAGTCAATTCATTGAGTCGTCTTAAGACTCGGGGGCTACAATGACATGGCTCAGTAAGTGTTGCCAGTTTAAAAGCCGTCCGGAGAAGTTCCGGTTCAAGAAGAATGTATCTCTCGCAAAGCTTGAGGCCTCAGGAAAAATTAAAGGGACCAAAGAGAGTCTGTTGCAAAGCACAACTCAAACATAGGTACCCTGTTTCAAGGTCATTTGGGGGCTTCCTGTTCAAACATAGGTCATATTCGAACCAAAGAGGACATAGCTGTTGGTACCCTTTTGATCGGCAGAGTGCCGAGCTCACTGAGGGGTTTCTTGATCGTATTCGAATCATAGTTCAACCCCCTTTGGGAACCGACGTGGATCATATTCGAATCAGCGTCGTTAAACAACTCTCAAGGTCATTTGGGGCTTCCTGTTCAAACATAGGTCGTATTCGAACCAAAGAGAACATAGCTGTCGGTACCCTCTTGATCGGCAACGCCAAAGCCACTGGGGCTATATGATCGTATTCGAATCTTAGCTTAACCCCTTTGGGACGGTTTTCTGATTGTATTCGAATCAGAAGCCTCGATTTTTCTTTTTGGCTTAAGTTTTTTGAAAAGAGTCTTTGGTTTTATCTTGGGACCTTTTTTGTTCATATTTGAAGCATATATGTGGTTTCGATCAACCCGGCTTGACTTTGGATGATAAGTCGCCATACATGACAATCATAAACATTTGGAAGTTTTTGGCTTCTAAAAATTGGGTTATCACCCTTACTGCACAGGTATCTTAAACCGGCAGTATGATTCACTATCACAGGAACCGGTTTTCCAAACCGGATTATACTATTATTCAAATCTTCAATAGCCAACATGGATGGATTTCTATTATGGTTATCAATAGCCAATATTTTGATGGAGGTCTTCAAAGTCGCTTTAGCACAATGATTATTATTTTATTAATGGACATGATTTATTTTCACAATGGAGGGAATAGTCTCGAGTCGCTGCAGGCTTACGACCCGGCACTTGGGGGCTACATTAATCAAATTGAGATTACGTGCAAGTCTCATATCGTTGCAAGCATGCACCATGACACTTGGGGGCTAATGCAAAGTCATTTTTTGCTCATCTTATTAAAGACCCGATTCATTACATTATAATGAGCCGGCTCTTGGGGGGCTACCAATTGTTCCTGTCAACAATTCAAGGTACACAAGCATTAATCCATTATATTGAATGGTCCACTATTTAGTTGGTAGAGTACAAAGCTATTAACCTTGTGGACGTGGGTTCACGCCCCATGGTGGAGATTATATTATATGATGTTATTATCCAAGTCCCAGCTCAGTATTATCTTACTAAGCCGGCCCTTGGGGGCTACATGTTGCTGCTTAAGTCTACATGATCATATCTATAAAGTCCCTGCTCATTATTGCATAATGACCCGGCACTTGGGGGCTACATTTGTGGAATACTCAGGTTTGACTAGTGATTGAGATGAGCAACATGGATTTCTTCAAAGTGGTAATATTTATATTGAGGCAAATCTTAAGTCATCACTTTGTTCTGCTCAAGACTTGGGGGCTACAAGTAATATGGATATGAGGGAGAGAAATCTTCAAAATTCTCATTTGACCCAGCGTCGGCAGCAATTATGACTCGGCATCATCTATTTATAACCCGGCAAGTTTTTTCATCTTTAAGCCAGTTGAAGGTAACATGAGTATTTCAAGACCTATATTTTTAAACATTGGGAGCTGAGTCCAATGAATTATTCTTCAGTCTTTCTCTGTGAGAAACCAACGTCAGCAAATTGATGAAGAAGGGAATACCAAGGAATTAAGGATGATCAGGTGCCGGCTTACAAGAGCTTTTTAACCCGGAGCATAATCTGTCAAAATTGTTCTTGTGTTGTTTTACAGGATCAGTTTAACATGGATGAATCCAAATTAAACTTGGGGCTAATGTCGGGGATATACCCCGCAGTATGACCCGGCTGGAGATATAACCCGGCTGGGATTGGATGTTTCATTGATAACCCGGCAGACTATAAGCCGGCAGGAATAGTTAAGCAGGTTAAGCTGGCGGGAACAGTTAAGCATTGTAATCCTGCAGGCACAGTCATGTAACCCGGCAGACACAGTCATGTAACCCGGCAGACACAGTCGTGTAAGCCGGCATGCACAATCATGTAATCCGGACAGTTAAGCCAGACGGTAAGCCAGATTGTAAGCCAGATTGTAAGTCAGATTGTAAGCCAGATTGTAAGAAGCCCAAGACGTTAAGAAGCCCATGGAGAGAGGCCCGTGATGAGAAGTCAGAATAGTTTAAGTCTTAGTCCGAGATGGACTCTACATGTAACCTGCCCCTTCAACTTATATAAGGAGGGGCAGGGCACCCCAAGAGGGACAAGCAAGAAGAAACAATCTCTAGGGCTAGACACAACTAGGAGAGCCGGTTTACGGCGACTCCCTCGTGATCATAATGAGACCTAGCCTCAAACAACATGTAGGGTTGTTACCGGATGATGTTTCCCGGGGCCCGAAGCTGTCTAAATCCTTGTCTTGTGTTGCATCTCTCGATTCCGCTCAACCCCTCTCAAGCTACCACATAGATGCGTTGGCCTCGCGACTAAGTCCTGACACTAAGGACATCTGCCGTGACAATTCCATGACAATATTCGAACTGCAGAATCAACACAAGTAGCCCCCTAGGGCCGGCTTTATCCGCATGGTTAAGCTGGGACTTCAAATATATAGTTCTTAATTTCGCATATGTAGCTTCCAAGGTCCGGCTTAAACTGACAAGTTAAATCAGAACTTCAAATAATAGTGCTCAATTTTGCACCTATAGCCCCCATGAGCCGGCCATGTGCGTAAAACATGAGCCGGGTCATCAGAAAATTGTCTTAAAAAAAGAGCCATATGCATTAGCCCCCAAGTGTCAAGTAAAATACTTGTATTATGCTTGGGACTTCAAATAAGATGATCATAATGCCTCCTATCTTATTCATGTTGCAGACTGAATTAAATATGAAGGAATCCCAAGTCAATGATCTAAGGGCCAACATTCAAACCCAACAATCTGAGACTTCAAAAGCCAAATCAGAGCTGAAGACTGCATTGGAAAACATTGAAAAGCTGAAACAAGACTTCAGTGCTGATAAAACCGGCTGCGAGACTGAGAGCAAAATCATATTCATAATACTCAATCCACACAAAGAACTACAACGGGACCCCAAAGTTTCTATTAGAGAAAAGATAATAAAAACGTGCATCAACCCCTATGCAAACATTACCCCGATATCGCCGCGGGAATCCGCAAGTTGAATGCCATAACATATATCAAGTGAATTAATAAGATACTGCAATGTCACCTCAAGTATTCATACCGCAAGACGTACATCATGTGTTCTCATCTCTGGATATTCAATCCGACATGACAAAACTTCAAAGGGTAAGATTCAATTCATCACAACAAGAGTATAGAGGGGAGAAACATCATATGATCCAACTATATTAACAAATCCCATGATAAAGATCATGAGAGAGAGAGAGAGATTAAACACATAGCTACTGGTAAAACCCTCAGCCCCGAGGGTGGACTACTCCCTCCTCATCGTGGTGGCCGCCGGGATGATGAAGATGGCCACCGGTGATGATTTCCCCCTCCGGAAGGGTGCCAGAATGGGCCCCCCATTGGTTTTCGGTGGCTACAGAGGCTTGCAGCGGTGGAACTTCCAATCTAGGTTAACCCCGAAGGGTTTCGGAATATTTGGGAATTTATAGTGCAAAGAGGGGGTGCGGGAAGCCATCGAGGTGGGCGCAGCCCACCTAGGCGCGCCAGGGGGCCTGGCGCGCCCTGGTGGGTTGTGCCCCCCTCGAGGCACCCCCCAGGTGCTGCTCTGGCCCATCGGGAATCTTCTGGCCCATAAAAAATCCACAAAAAGTTTCGCGGTGTTTGGACTCTATTTAATACTGATTTCCTGCGATGTAAAAAACAAGCAAAAAACAAGCAAAAAACAACAACTGGCACTTGGCACTGGGTCAATAGGTTAGTCCCAAAAATGCTATAAAATGATTGTAAAACATCCAAGAATGATAAAATAATAGCATGAATACTTCATAAATTATATATATGTTGGAGACGTATCAGCATCCCCAAGCTTAATTCCTACTTGTCCTCGAGTAGGTAAATGATAAAAGAAATAATTTATGAAGTGTGAATGCTAGCAAAGTGCATAAGTTTGATCAATGATAATTTCAATCACTTTTCATAGCATCATAACAACAATTCTTTCTCATAAAACTTCTCATGTTAGAGTGGCAACCAATTCACATGTTAAGGTTCAAACAATGAATTCTCTTGAAACCCAACAACCTATGTTCTTAGTCACCAAGCAATTGCAGTTCAACTTATTCAGCAGAGTTTAAGTAAGAGCTCCACATACTCAACCATCATATAGTCTTCTATGATTGCTAACACTCACAACGTACACATGAGAAAAACATTTCAACCGGACACATAGAAAGATAGGGGCTTATTGTTTTGCCTCCCAACGTATTCACCACAAGGGTGATGTCAAGAATAATAACTCATGCCACCCATATTCAACTAGACATATGTGCCTAGATATTTCCTCAACACATGATGCTTGCCAAAGGAGAAAAATAAAAAGAAATAGAGAGAAAAACTATGACTCTTTGCATAAAAGTAAATACTGAAGAGTAAAAGATAGGCCCTTCGCAGAGGGAAGCAGAGGCTGCCATGCGCTTATTTGTTTGTATGCTCAACCCCTTAGTGCAAAAGAACGTCACGTTATATTGCCCCTTATGATAGCAACCTTTATTATGTAGTCTATCGCTTTTATTCTTTGCCATCACAAGTTCGTACAACGCTCAATTTTCTCTTACACTAAATGATCTAACACTTTTAGAAGCAAATTTTATTTCCTTATTGCACCGATGAAAACTTACTTGAAGGATCTTATTCAACCCTTAGGTAGGTATAGCGGACACTTGAAAATAAGATTTGGGTTTAAGGGTTTTTGGATGCACAAGTAGTATCTCTACTTGGTGCGGAATTTTTGGCTAGCAAAGATGGGGGGCAAGCACCACATGTTGAAGGTTCTATGACAATATAACTTCTATGTGAATATGAACAAACATAAATCATTACGTTGTCTTCCTTGTCCAACGTCAACAATTTTAGCATATAATATTTTGATGGGGGATCACAATCACAAAAGATTTCCATGATAGTGTATTTGCATGTGAAGGTTCTCTTCCTTATACTAATTATTCGTGAATTGCTTGTATAACCAATGTTGTGATTGTGAAGCCTCAAAAGATTTCACTTTCTAAACCCAATGTGAAGCTACCACTAGGCATGATACGATTTCAACTTCATGACATTCAATTTATTCAACAATTTACTCATATGATATAAGTGAAGCACAAGAGTAAATGACAAGCTACTCCAAAAATATATAAACGAAGATCATGAGCATAATATTTCTTTCTCTGAAATTAATTTAAGTGAAGCACGAGTGAATTTCTTCAAAAATACTAAAGCACACCATGCTCAAAAAGATATAAGCGAAGCACTAGAGCAATTCCATAGAAACGAGCTTTGTCGACGGGATGTGAATGCCGCTTACTTAGCCTCCCTGGCAACTATTTGAGGACTTTATTTTATTTAAAAACTTTCAGATCTAAGTATTCTATTAAAAGAGCAAGCAAAACAAAATAAAATTACATTCTAAGATAGCACACATCATGTGAAGAAGCAAAAACTTAGGCTCAACCAATACTAACCAATAATTGTTGAAGAAGAAAGGTGGGATGCCCACCGGGGCATCCCCAAGCTTAGATGCTTGAGACTTATTGAAATATTATTTTGGGGTGCCTTGGGCATCCCCAAGCTCGAGATTTTGTGTCTCCTTAATTCCTCTCGTATCATGGTTTTCCTAAATCTCAAAAGCTTCACCCACACAAAACTCAACAAGAACTCGTGAGATAAAGTTAGTATAAACCAATGCAAAAACTTTATCATTATATACTGTAGCAAACCACGAAAATTATTATTCAACGTTGCATACCAAATGCCTCTACGTATTTAATGCTCCTATCCTCAAATAGAGTCATTAAACAAGCAAACATATGCAAACAATGCAAACATAACAACAATCTGCCAAAACAGTACAGTCAGTAAAGAATGTGAGAGTATCAATACTTATTCAACTCCAAGAATTATGAAAATTTCCCACACTGTAGAAAATTTATCAAAGCTTATTTTGCAAAAAGTTTCAATGTTTTATCACATTCTAACTTTTCTAGGGAATTTTTGCAACATCGATAAACTTTCTGTTTTCAAACAGCAACATGTAGACTTGCAAAAAAAGCATGGCAAAGGCTATACTTGATATTGTTATTGAAAAGAAAGATGAAAAAGATTATTTTAAATAATATCAATCGAATCCTAACAAAATAAATTGATGCTCCAAGAAAAACACATCTCATGTGACGAATGAAAACATAGCTCCAAGTGAGGTTACCGATAATGTTGAAGACGAAAGAGGGGATGCCTCTCGGGGCATCCCCAAGCTTAGTTGCTTGGATCTTCCTTGAATATTTCCTTGGCGATGCTTTGTGCATCCCCAAGCTTAGGTTCTTGTCACTCCTTATTCTCCTCATATCGATATCTCACCCAAAACTTGAAAACTTCAATCACACAAAACATAACGAAACTTTGTGAGATAGGTTAGTATGATAAAGAGCAAACCATTCCACTTTTGGTACTACCAAAGACAAGATTCATAATTGTTCTCACACAATGCCTACTGTAGCATATCATTTCTAAAATTTATATTGAGCAATATAAGCCATAGAAACTAGAAACAAGCAAACTATGCATTGAAAACAGAATCTGTCAAAAACAGAACAGTCTGTAGTAATCTGTACTCCAAAAATTCTGAAAAATTAGGACCAGGTGCGAAATTTGTATATTAATCTTCTGCAAAAAGAATCAAACCAAAAGCAATCTTCTATTAAAAATAATAATTATTTTCATGAGCGCAAAAGTTTATGTTTTTCAGCAAGATCAAATCAACTATCACCAACATGATCCCAAAGGCTTTACTTGGCACTTTATTGAAAAAAAGCTATAAAACATGATTACTACAGTAGCATAATCATGTGAACACAAAAAAATAGTAGGTAAAAGTGTTGGGTTGTCTCCCAACAAGCACTTTTCTTTAATGCCTTTTAGCTAGGCATGATGATTTCAGTGATGCTCGCATAAAAGATAAGAATTGAAACATGAAGAGAGCATCATGGAGCATATGACTAGCACATTTAGGTCTAATCCACTTCCTATGCATGGCGATTTGTGAGCAAACAACTTATGGGAACAAGAATCAAGTAGCATAGGAAGGCAAAATAAGTGTAACTTCAAAACAATCAACACACAGAGAAGAAACTTGATATTACTGAGATATGTAAGGGCATAAGTTCCTTTCTCATAATAATTTTCAGAGGCATCATGAATGGATTCAACAATATAACTATCACATACAACACTCTTTTCATGATGCACAAGCATAGAAAAATTATTACTCTTTATGGCATACATGTCATCATAATAATCATCATAGATAGTGACTTTATTTTCATAGTCAATTGAAACCTCTTCCAAAATAGTGGATGTATCACTAAATAAAGTCATGACCTCTCCAAATCCACTTTCATCAATATTGTAATAAGATTCAACACCCTCCAAAATAGTGGGATAAATACTACCTAGAGTTGACACTCTTCCAAACCCACTTTCATCAATGTAATCATCATAAATAGGAGGCATGCTATCATCATAATAAATTTTCTTATCGAAAGTAGAAGGAATCAAAGGATCATATTCATTAAGAAAAGAATCCCCAAGCTTAGGACAAGCATTATTTCCAGCAAATAAATCTTCAAACATATCATACTCATTAAACATAGCATCCCCAAGCTTGTGGTTTTGCATATCATCACAATCATTCTTATCAATAGCATGAATGGCACCAATAGTATAGCAAACATTATTATGATATTCTTCCAAGCAAGTGCTAAAAAGATTTTCAAGATCATAATGGATATCATTGTCTTCCCAATCATAATCATCACAACAAGCAATAGGCATAACAAAATCATCATCAATATCATCATCCTCCATCAACATATTTGATTCACCTTCATGTGGCACGATGGTGATGGGACTAACATTATTTGGGAGAGATACCTTTTTACCTCTATTCTTTCTTATTTTGTTCTTCTTCACCACACCATGTGTGGGTTTAATTAAATTTTTCAAGCTTCTTGTTGAAGAGATTGATTGGTTAGAAAGCTCCTCCTCGTAACCTGATTCATCATAATAAACTCTAGGAGGGTTTTGGGAAACATTTTCCCTTTCATTAGTACTCTCTTCATATTCTATTGGTTTTCTTGAATTTATATAGTTGGCAACATAAGGATACTCAATGCAATTTACCGTAGAAAACATATAAATTTCCTCTAGATTAAAATCAAGAAATCCCTCAATATCAAATTTTGGAATAACCTCGGTTATATGTTTCATTTCTTCATACCCCAAAAGAAGACTAAGCCCTTTATGATGCTCAATGGTAATCAAGTTATCACAATTTTTGGACACAATTTGATCATGAAATAATTTGCATTGGAGATTTAAATGACCATGTTCATTGCAAAGTTCACGAGGATGGCGGGAAAAATTAAATCTTTTAGCACAATCACCTAGCCTCTCTCATTTCTAATTATTTATGCTTCTTACAAAATCTATGTTCCCTTTTTGGTGTGCAAATGCATCCCAATTCACTCCACAAAAATTGACATGCTTGTAAGAAACACTTTTGTCATGACTTGTGCAATCATCATTAGCATTTTGGATATTCCAAGAATTCATACTAACAACATTGCAATCATGCTCATCATTCAAGTATTTTGTGCCAAGCATTTTATTGACTTCTTCTTCTAAAAATTGAGCACAATTTTTTGAACCATCATTTTCAAGAAAAATATTATAAATATGATCAATAATAGGATGCAACCTAAATTCCATTTTTTGTAGTTTTCTTTTTATAAACCAAACTAGTGATAAAACAAGAAACTAAAAGATTCAATTACAAGATCTAAAGATATACCTTCAAGCACTCACCTCCCCGGCAACGGCGCCAGAAATGGTGCGTGGCGGGGAGACTATCTTGACTTGATCCTCCCCGCAACGGCGCCAGAAAAGAGCTTGATGTCTACTACGCAACTTTATTCTTGTAGACACGTGTTGGGCCTCCAAGCGCGAAGTTTTGTAGGATAGTAGCAATTTTCCCTCAAGTGGATGACCTAAGGTTTATCAATCCTTGAGAGGTGTAGGATGAAGATGGTCTCTCTCAAATGACCCTGCAACCAAATACAAGAAATATCTTGTGTCGCCAACACACCCAATACAATGGCAAATTGTATAGGTGCACTAGTTCGGCGAAGAGATGATGATAAAAGTGTAATATGGATGGTAGAAATATGTTTTTATAATCTGAATAAATAAAACCAGCAAGGTAGCAAATAGTAAATGGGCACAAAAACGGTGTTGCAATGCTTGAAAATGAGGCCTAGGGTCCGTACTTTCACTAGTGCAACCTCTCAACAATGCTAACATAGTTGGATCATATGATTATCCATCAAAGTGCAAAAAAAAAATCAGTCCTGAGTTCTTATTAGCAGAGAAAAAATATATAAATTGTTTGTAGGGTATGAAAACACCTCAAAGCTATTCTTTCGGTTCAATCTATCCTAGAGTTCGTACTAAAATAACGCAAGCTATTCTTTCCGATCGATCTAATCAAGAGTTCGTACTAACATAACACCAAAGCAAATTCATATTCATAATACTCAATCCACACAAAGAACTACAAGGGGACCCCAAAGTTTCTATTGGAGAAAAGATAATAAAAACGTGCATCAACCCCTATGCAAAGATTACCCCAATATCACCGTGGGAATCCGCAAGTTGAATGCCATAACATATATCAAGTGAATCAATAAGATACCCCAATGTCACCTCAAGTATTCATACCACAAGACATACATCATGTGTTCTCATCTCTGAATATTCAATCTGACATGACAAAACTTCAAAGGGTAAAGATTCAATTCATCACAACAAGAGTATAGAGGGGAGAAACATCATATGATCCGACTATATTAACAAAGCCCCATGATATAGATCACGAGAGAGAGAGAGATCAAACACATAGCTACTGGTACAAACCCTCAGCCCTGAGGGTGGACTCCGCCCTCCTCATCGTGGTGGCCGCCGGGATGTTGAAGATGGCCACCGGAGATGATTCCCCCCTCCGGCACGGTGCTGGGACAGGCTCCCGGTTGGTTTTCGGTGGATGCAGAGGCTTGCAGCGGCGGAACTTCCGATCTAGCTTTTCCCCGAAGGGTTTCGGAATATTTGGGAATTTATAGTGGAAGAGGGGGTGCGGGAGGCCACCAAGGTGGGAACAACCCACCAGGGCACGCAAGGCCCCCCTGGCGCGCCCTGGTGGGTTGTGCCCCCCTCGGGGCACCCCCCAGGTGCTGCTCTGGCCCATCGGGAGTCTTTTGGCCCATAAAAATCCACAAAAAGTTTCGGGGTGTTTGGACTCCATTTAATATTTATTTCCTGCGATGTAAAAAACAAGCAAAAAAACAACAACTGGCACTTGGCACTGGGTCAATAGGTTAGTCCCAAAAATGATATAAAGTTGCTATAAAATGATTGTAAAACATCCAAGAATGATAAAATAACAGCATGAATACTTCATAAATTATAGATACGTTGGAGACGTATCAAGGCTGTCTGTGCTTTCACAAAGGGTGGAAGAACTAAAACGATCAGCCGCCAGAGCCGGCGCCGTCACTGCTTTGAGCCGGGCAAAGGCGTGGCAGGCGGAACTTGACCCGGAAGAAATAGCAACCGGTTGTCCCAGTTTAAAAGAGGATGGGTTACCCTTTAGCGTTGATGACTTTGCCAAAATAGCAAGAGAAATGCGTCCATGGGCAAGCAAGCTAGCTGAGGAAACTGATCTTTCGAAATACCATCCGGTTTATGATGCTACAAATTCCAAAGTGAAGGCGCCAGTTCATGAGGCCATGGACCTTATCCCACCAACACGTAAGCACACCTTCGCTCCTCACATTGACGCGTCAACCCTTATAGACAATGAAGCTGTTTTCAAAGCTTTGACTAGGATCGATTGGTCGTCGCCTAACTTCCAGACAATAGAGGAAGAAGAAGAGCCAATGTAGGATGATCCGGAAGCCTCGACCCACCAAGACCAGGAGTCTTGATCCATGAGCCGGTTTACCAGCCACAGCATTGGACGTTGTGTATATCAAAAACACTTATTCTTTTGGGCTCGGGGAGCCATGTAATAGGCTAGATGAAAAACCATGATCTGCCACGCCATTGTGCGTGTTTATTTGCATAACACTTTTGAGCCGCCCGATCTGACTTTAAAGATCCGCTATTGTCAATCTTGCTGATCATGCTATCATAAGCCCGGTACACAAGTAAACAACATGTGCCCTGGCGGTTTACCCCAGGGCGGGTCATAATACCCCTTATAAAATCCACTGGTGGCTATATAGTCCATAACCAGGTCGAGTTTATCAAAACCTTGTATATTCAGAACAAGTAAACAACATACTTGTGATATTTGTTCACACTGCCGGCTTACCACGCCATACATAATAAGGGTAATAGCCCAAAGATATAGAGCATAGTGCCGTATTCAATTTATTCATACTGCCGGCTTACAACGCCATATGCAGCATGGGTAACATCCCAAAAACTTAGAGCATAGAACTCCAAGCGCATAATCAATACACATTGGCGACTTATCGTCCAAAGCCAGGCCGGGTTACCAAAACTCCGGATAGATTCAAATATGAACCATAAGGTTCAAAGCGACATGGCCCTAACCAATTTTCAACCATATATCAGTACGACACAAACGATGAACCCAAAAATGTTCAAAGCAAATATAAACCAGAAAAACAAGGCCTTCATAGGTTGCCAAGCCTCAATATCAACTGCTATTCAAGGGCCGCACAGCCACTGATTTAATCCTTAATTCAAACCTGTAGGCCATGCCTCACATGACCAATCGTCGTTTTAACTTTGACAAGTTCAGGGTCTTTATAAGATTGACTGTCAAGAGTACGGTGAGTCATTCCAGGATTACCTGGTCGGAGTGGCATGCATACAAAGGCAGGATAACCTGGATTTTTGGTGAATACACCTGGCATCCAAGCCCATTATCTCTACTACCTAAAAGAAACGGAGTGCCCCGTTTCCCATCTTACGTCGTCCCACCCTTTGTCCTTCCTCCCCGTACGATATCTCCACACCGGTTTTCCTCTCCTTTCCAGTTTTCTATATAGAATCGGTTTTCATCTGGCCGGACATACCAGGATCAATCTTTCTTAACAACAATCAATTCTCGTATGGTATGGTAGTCAATCTCTTATTCAGTAACGCATATAACACAATCAATTCACGCCGATCATGGACCGAATTCTTCTCTTCCTTATTTTCTCTTTAGTAACGCAGAACACAATCAATTCCTGTCATTCTTTGGTAACACAATACACAAATCGTGTCATATGCTAATCAATCTCCTGCCTTTTCTGTCTTTATTTTTTTGCCCATAAAATCTCTTGCTTTCTTTATTGATTTCCTCTAATTCATCTCATGATGATGAGAAGACCCTACATGGGAACGCAAGATCATACATGCAACGATGCTGGGATCCCGCTCGCACCGTGCCCCTCGAGGCCACCATCCTCCTTGAGGAGAAGAGGCTGGAGTACTCGCCTCAAGTCTGCACCAACAATGGAGGACACTTGAGGCCCAGACTAGACTCACGTCGCCTCTGCGCGCCTATGTTGACTGGCGCTGCCGAGCCCTTTTCCTGATGTAGTCTCCCTGAGCATCACCGCCGAACCCTCCCCACGAGCGTCTTCCACTAGTTCATGATTGGACCACAACCAAGCCTTTTTCATCACCGAGTCACTGGGAGATGGGAAGCAGAAAGAAGATGTCGTGCAGTTTTCCGGAAGGACCGAGGTTGGCTAGACCGCAGACTCCCGGGCAAACGACCGGCTGAGCGTCAACTGCTACCTTGAAGGATGCGGCAGCGAGCGGCGCAACAAAGGTCATCAGTGTTGCTGCGAGTCTTGGTCTGTTAAATCCTTTCAAGATTTTTAAATTCTTTTCTGTTTATAATTTTCAGTTATTTTCTTGTCTTCTTGATTGCCATTTGATTTACTTTTTCTATGGTATAGTTACGAGGATGTTCTACAGGAAATGCCAAGATGGGGAGCTACCGTGCTCCGTGCATGATGCAGTTATGTACGTCTACATTGCTTTTTCTTCATTGCTGCAATGTTCCTCTTCTTGTGTTTCAGGGTCATCCCATGAATATATTTTTCATATTTCTCGGGGAACTCAGGCGCTCAATACACACTAATTAATCTTATATAAGTTGTATATTTTATTCATATGTTGCAGAAAACATAAACCCTTAGGATGGATTTTTGTTGCATATATCCTTGGCAGTATGTATAGTTGTATTCCCACACTTTTAACAACACTACTATCTGAGCTCTCCCTAACCAAAAGACTAGCAAGATATATGTAGTAGTACAGTTGGGTCATTCAAATATTCCATAGCACATCGCGCTTCTTGCTATTTATTCATAGTCCTTGCGCAATACTATGGATTTCTAATTACTTCAGTTAGTGGTCGTTTTCTCTCCATATTAACATAACCTGATTAATTGTAAATTATTTTGTTGGATGGTGTATCATCCCTTGATTTCGCTGGATTATATTACCATACCTGGTTACATGTACCAACTTTGGCAATGGCTTACTATTCAGTTGCAACTGAACTGACTTTATTTTACAAAACTCAGCCTTATTGTGAAGTTTGATTATTCTTCTATTTGGACGGGAAATATTTTGATTTCTATTCATCGACGGGAAATTTTGCATGTGATGAAAATTAAGAGAACCAAGACAGAAAATGCACAGATACCATGCAACCATCAAGAGAACAAACTATCATTATATGGATCCAGTTCACACAAGGTTCTCAATGGTCCACGGAAGATTGATTGAATGTTATCTTTCTGATTATTACACATCATCTTTATGTAGCGAAAAGCAGAAGAAGCGGCGCTTGATCAATGTAGCCTGAAGAATATTTGTATGAGTCGCATGTAATTGTAACATAAATATCATGGCGAATGGAGGAAAAGAGGGATATTGTAATGGTAAGGAAGAGAAAATGACCGTTGTTCAACCTAGCATGTCTTGAAACCAGCAACATGTCGCGATGGATATTTTCTCTACCATATGAATGAGAGTTGGTTATTTGTTTTCACAAGTTTTCTTATTTTCAACTTGCCATCCAATGGCCCTATCCATTGCTTTCTTCTTAAAAGTTTATTATTTAGTCTTTCCATGTGTTAAGTATTTGAATGATTGTGTCCAATATAAGGGTTAGTTTGTTGATAAACGAAATAGGCTGGTTTGGTGATTAAGAAAATGGCACCATGTGGCCATGCTTATGCATCACCAATAACATTCATTGTGGCCATATATGTGATTTAGGTAGAATAATATCAGGGACAATATTTGTGGGATTGCAATAATAGAGAAGGATTGATGACGGAGATTTCATTCGTGGCGAGCCAAAAACAGGTGTAGATGGAGAAGAGACAACATGCATTTTCATGTGTGGTAACTCGGAGTTAAGCTTAGACACGTCGTTTGAGCTATACCTATTTTTCCCGTTGCAACGCACGAGCAAATAACTAGTAAGGGTAAACAAAGCTATGTTCATTAAACAAGAAGCCCCCAAATAATATGTAACATCCCAAATTTTCAATTTGGAATGTTATACATTAGATCATCATGCATAACATATTTTATTGCATTTTGTTTTGCGATCCTAGAAATTCTACGCAACTCAAGGACCCACGGAGAGAGTTGGGGATTTCATTATTTTCATATTTGGGTTTTCTCAAATTTTGAAAATAGGATCATTTCTTTTAATTATTTTCTCTCTGAAAATATTTCATATCAAATATATGAGAGGGGATAATATGACTTCTCCAAAAATAATGAAATATTGGAGGAAAAATATTAAAAACAAATATTTGATTTTATTTGGATTTTATTTGAATTAGAAAAATATGCGTTTTTCAAAATTGCATTTTAGGCCCAAATAAATGTTCATCTTGTCCGGCTTATTTTTAGAGGATGGGGAAAATTTACTTCGGGATTTTTGGAGTCCGTTTAGTATTTCTTTTCTTTCTTTTCTGCACGTCCGATTTGAAAAAAAAAACGAACCGACCTACCGGGCCGTGTCCGGCTAGGCCTCTGGCCCGGCCGGCCTTTATAAGCCGCGAGGCCGCCCCGCCAGCCCAAGCCGCCCGCCCCCGCGAAACCCTAGCGCCGCCGCCGCCGTCGCCCCGGAGCCCCGCCGCCGCCCGGAGCCCCGCCGCCGCCGGTTCCGCGCCGCCGCCGCCGCCGCCGCCCCGGAGCCCCGCCGCCGACCCCGCCTGACGCCGGAGCTGCCCCGCCACCACCGTCCCGCCACCCGAGGTTGACCGCCGCCGCTGCCGGTTTTCTCCGGAAAAACCGTGCGTGTTTTTTTAGAAAACCCCGGTTTATTTTTTTATTAGATCGGTTTTATTTTATTTTTTCGGTTTAGTCTATTTCGCGGACGTTCGTCCGTACGTTCGTTTTAACGAACGGTTTTCATCGTTTAACAGCAGACAGCGAACGTTCGTTCGTTAGCCTGTTCGTCAGTTTTTCTTTTTCTCGGATTTTTCGCGATTATTTTCGATCGCGATTTCCGATCTGTTTTTCGTTTTAGTATAACTTATCGCTCGTTTATCGGAATCACGCGATTCAAGCGCCTAGAGTTTCATCTCGAAACCCTCTTTCTGTTTAACCAACTCAAACAAGTTTTTGCTACTGTAAAATTTTGACTTAGGTCTAGATTAGTAAATGAAGCTTGTTTCTTTCGCCGTTTGAGTTTCGTTGCTTCGTCCGATTTGATTCTTTTTGCAAACCGGAGTTCTTAAGTTGAAATTTCTGGTTAGATCTCTTATTTGAGTTTTACCCGTGCACCCTTGCTTGATTGCTTATGTATGTATTGTTTGTTTGCGATAGAGTACCCGGAGTGCGAAGCGTGCTACTATGAGTCTCTAGGTTTCACGGATCATCAGCAAGGCAAGTAACACTTTGATCATACCTCTTTACCACCCAGTTTTATTACATTAGATCAATCCTCAAACTATTGCATGATTAGGATCTGATTAAAATGTGGGTTTTGGGAAGTAGATGAGGTAGTACTTATTGCCTTGTTTATATCAAACCATTGGGAGTTACTTCTACGTTTGCTTATATTGCTATGCTATGCTCGTAGACGTGGATTGGGTTCGAGTGAATTTCCATGACAGATGTGAGATTGTTAATTAATGGTTCAACTTAAGGTGGTTACTTTAATTTACATCTGGGTGGATTGAGGCACCTGGAGAACCCAGTGTTGCCTGTATTTTTGGATATCCCGGAGTACCCGTGTGATCATCCTATGGACCGCCACCCAGACTCAAAGGGATCATGAGATTTTTCATGCTAGAAACTTCCGTGTGCAGCCACAAGCTATTATGGGCTCTAGCATAGTTGAGTAGGTTACATGACCTCTTGAAGAGGTGGGCTAGCAGATGTAGGGGAAAGTAGGTGTAACTGTCCACCCGGAGTAAAGAGTATTGTTTCTGAAAGACTGTGTCTCGGTCATCCGTTTCTCAAACACCATGTAGTGCGAGAAATCAAGCGGAGGCGATCGAGTCTTGTGGGGAAAAGTGCGCAAACCTCTGCAGAGTGTACAATCTAATCATGGTTAGCCGTGTCCCCGGTTATGGACATCTTGAGTATCTAGTTCTTGGATTATCATGTGAATCTCATCATCATGTTACTTAATTTAATTTGATTGGGTTAATCACGTTCTTAATTGGGATTGAGTTGGAGGTACCTTCTCAATGTTTAACAACCACCATGATAGTTAAATAAAATTTATTCCTTTGTGGTAGGGAAAAATTGGCTTTTCGCAAAACTGTAACCATAGAGCTTTCCACCAGCCAAATATGCATGTAGTGATAGCATTATTCTGTTCATTACTCTCTATGTGTTACATTGCCAGCATATTCCATGTGCTGACCCGTTTTCGGGCTGCAACGTATCATGTTGCAGACTTTTCAGACGACGAGTAAGGTGCCATAGGTCGTGGTCTTATACTCAGTGATGCCGTTGGAGTTGATGGACTCACTTTATCTTCCAAGCCTTCCGCTGTTATCGTTTTAGATGGCCTTAAGCCGTATTTATTGTATTAAGTTCTCTTTTGAGACATTCGATGTAATAAGTGTGTGATTGCTACTCTGTTATAAATCCTTCAAGTACTGTGCGTGTCAGCATTACCGATCCAGGGATGACACTGATGCACAGAGACTAGACTGTTTGAGGTCTGGTCGCTACAAAGATGGTATCAGAGCACACGCTAACTGTAGGACATGACCACTAAGCTAAAGCCCTAGATCACTACTCTCTTCTCATTCCTGACTCCTCTCCTCTCTTCCACTCATTTAGGATGGCGGATGCAAGGAACAAGTTCGCCCAACCGGATGAGGATACACCTTTTGGACGACACTTGAAGGAAGTTACTAAGTACCTGAACATCGGAATACCAAGCTTCACCGGAACCTACAACGCCACACTACCAGAAGAGGAGCGCTGGATGATTCAAGTTCAAGTTCCAGGAAGGACGTTCATGCCAGTCACTGAGCCCATAGAGTTTTCCTTTGATGCACCAACCTGGAGTCTAGGAAAGAGCATGGCAGCCCACATCACCATGGGACGCATTGGAGAAGTGTACCACAATGATCTCAAGGATACTATCTATCAGATTTGTGGGCGCCGAGACGAGCAATGGGAGATGATCAGTACCAGGAAGGATAGATCTATTGCAGCTTTCATTCAGGAGTTAAACCAGCACATTCGTCGCCAGGAGAACCAGATGTGCGCAGACATGATAGAACTGAAGAAGGCAAAGACAAGGATCATGGAACTGGAGGAAGAACTCAAGGCTACACGCGATGGATATGAGGAGGAAATCGCAACATTGTTGGAGAAGAATGACGACCTGATAAAGAAGCTAGGAGTTTTCATGGGAGACCCAGCACCAGGAGGAGATGATGACGATTCTACTTGCCCGGAGAACTACATCATCATCGACGACACCGACTCGGACCCCAGTGATGATGATTGGGAGGATGAAGCCGGAGCAGATATCATGGAGTCTTCGACTGAGCAATTTTTCTAGTAGACCACCAAATTAGTAGTAGTATTCCACCATGTATATAGTATAGTCCAAGCACTTTGTAACGATAGTTAGATCGATTGTATGCCTTGTTTGAATTGATTGGAGTGATATGATTGTGTTTGTCTCATGTGCATATGGGTAGTGTTTTCCCTCTAGACCTCATTCTATCCTATTTTCTCATCTTTTCTAAACCCATCAGATGCCTCCGAGACGCGACACCGGATTTGTTTTCCCACCGGAGATCAGTCAGTTGATTCAGCAGCAGAATGCCTTGATGCAAGTGCTAGTTCAGAACCAAGGCAACAACAACAATAACAACAACCCACCACCACTTGTTGATCACTTAGCCCGTTTTCTTAGGCTGAATCCGCTGGTGTTCTCCAGTAGCACCGAGCCGATTGTGGCAGATGATTGGCTCCGCAAGGTTGGAAGGGAGCTGACCACTGCAGGATGCACAAACGCAGAGAGAGTGATTTTTGCCGCACATCAGCTTGATGGACCCGCAGCATCATGGTGGGAGAATTACACAGCCACTCACCCCAGTCACACTGTCACATGGGACCAGTTTCAGCAAGCTTTCCGTACTGCCCATGTTTCAGCAGGAGCTATGGCCATGAAGAAGCATGAGTTTCGCAACTTACGCCAAGGAGGACGTACCGTTGGCCAATACGAGGAGGATTTCAGTAAGTTAGCACGTTATGCCCCAGATGATGTTGCTACGGATGTAGCTAAGCAGGAGAAGTTTCTGGAAGGACTGAATGATGAGCTGAGCATGCAGTTGATGGTGGCAACTTTTAACAACTACCAGGAGTTGGTAGATAGAGCTCTCATGATTGAAGGGAAGCAGCAGCAGATTGAGAGTCGTAAGAGGAAGTATGGACAAGGAAAGTACAGTACAGGAGCTCACCAGAAGCCTCGTTTTACCCCGAACTCGGGAGGACACCTTCAGCATAACCATGGAGGTCACAATCACAATGGAGGGAGCTCGCACAATCATAGTGGCCCCAAGAATGGCAATGGGAACGGAGGAAGCAACGGACAGAACCGTACCAACCCATCAACCCCAGCCAAGAGGGATCTAAGCCACGTTACTTGTTTCAAGTGCCAGAAGACTGGACATTATGCCACTGATTGTCCGGAAGCTAAGAATGGAAATGGCAATGGAAGCTCGGGGAAGAAGCCGAACCCTTTCAACAGAGGACAAGTGAACCACGTTAATGTGGAGGAGGTTGAAGCACAGCCTGATGCAGTAATAGGTAAGTTTTTGGTTAAGTCATTTACTGCAATCGTTCTTTTTGATACTGGTGCATCGCATTCATACATATCAAGGGGATTTGTGGATAAGTTTAAGTTGCCCACCAAAGTTCTTAGAACACCTATGTTAGTAACCTCGCCAGGAGCAGAGTATATGGCAAGCCAAGGATGTTTTCAGATGCCATTGGCCATAGGTAGGCATGTTTTCCCCTCAGACCTAATAGTTTTGGAGTCGCAAGGTTTGGATGTGATTTTGGGAATGGATTGGCTATCGATGTATGGAGGAAACATCGATTGCGCCAGTAAGACGATTTTGCTTACTACCCCAGAAGGAAGAAGGATTAAGTATGTATCCCGGCATGTGCCGAAGAGGACTCAAGTGAATTCCTTATCAGGAGTTGTACAGGAGGAAGTGCCAGTGGTGAAGGATTTCCCTGACGTATTTCCAGAGGAGTTGCCAGGCATGCCACCGGATAGAGACATCGAGTTTTTGATTGAGCTTTTGCCAGGCACTGGGCCAATATCTAAGAGACCGTACAGGATGCCCGCTAAGGATTTGGAAGAAATTAAGAAGCAGATTAAGGAGTTACTGGATAAAGGATATATTCGCCCAAGTTCGTCACCTTGGGGATCACCCGTACTTCTAGTGGAGAAGAAAGATGGATCGTTGAGGATGGTTGTTGATTATCGTGGATTGAATGAAGTAACAATCAAGAACAAGTACCCACTGCCGATGATCAATGATCTGTTTGACCGACTACAAGGAGCTAAAGTATTTTCCAAGATTGATTTGCGATCAGGATACCACCAGTTGAAGATTCGAGAGCAGGATATACCCAAGACAGCTTTTACCACAAGGTATGGGCTATATGAGTACACCGTTATGTCATTTGGCCTGACTAACGCACCCGCCTATTTCATGAACATGATGAACAAAGTGTTTATGGAGTTTTTGGATAAGTTCGTCATAGTGTTCATTGACGATATTCTGGTCTATTCGAAGAATGAAGAAGAGCATAAGGAGCATTTGCGTTTGGTACTTGGAAAGCTCAGAGAACATCAGTTATATGCCAAGTTCAGCAAGTGCGAGTTTTGGTTAAAGGAAGTTGGATTCCTTGGACATGTTATATCCGGAGAAGGAATAGCAGTAGATCCCACCAAGGTTAACACTGTGACAAATTGGGAGTCACCCACGACAGTTGGAGAGATCCGGAGTTTTCTTGGACTCGCAGGATATTACCGGAGATTCATCGAGAATTTCTCGAAGATTGCAAAGCCTATGACGGAGTTGTTGAAGAAGGACACCAAATTCAATTGGACTGAGGAATGTGAGGCTAGTTTCCAGGAGTTGAAGAAACGTTTGGTTACAGCGCCAGTGTTGATTCTGCCAGATCAACACAAGGATTATGAAGTATATTGCGACGCTTCTCGTCTAGGACTTGGAGCAGTGCTAATGCAGGAGGGAAGAGTTGTTTCATATGCCTCACGACAGCTTAAACCCCATGAGTTGAATTATGCTACACATGATTTGGAGTTTGCAGCCGCAGTGCATGCGTTGAAGACGTGGAGACATTTTCTCATCGGAAACCATTGTGAGGTGTACACGGATCACAAGAGTTTGAAGTACATTTTCACGCAGAAGGAGTTGAATCTCAGGCAAAGGAGATGGTTGGAGCTCATTAAGGATTATGATATGAGATTGCATTATCACCCAGGGAAGGCTAACGTAGTAGCCGATGCGTTGAGCCGCAAGAGCCATGTCAACACACTCATGACCGGAGAGTTACCCAAGGAGTTAGCAGAGGATCTTCGCGAACTATGTTTGGAAATAGTTCCGAGAGGCTATGTAGCAGCATTGGAGATTCAGTCTACTTTGATGGATAAGATCAGAGAAGCTCAGAAGACAGACAAGGAAATTGCTGAGATAAAGGAAAGGATGAGTAAAGGAAAAGCCAAGGGATTTCGTGAGGATGAGCACGATACCTTATGGTTTGAGGACCGCGTTTATGTGCCCAATGATCCGGAGATCAGGAAGTTGATCTTGCAAGAGGCCCATGATTCACCATATTCGATTCACCCAGGAAATACCAAGATGTACCTGGATTTAAAGGACAGTTTCTGGTGGACCGGAATGAAGAAGGATATTGCGGAGTATGTAGCAGTTTGTGATGTATGTCAGAGAGTAAAGGCAGAGCATCAGAAGCCAGCAGGATTGCTACAACCATTGCCGATACCCGAATGGAAGTGGGATAAGCTAGGCATGGATTTTATCACAGGATTGCCCAGGACTCGTTCAGGCTATGACTCGATATGGGTTGTAGTCGATCGTTTGACGAAGGTAGCTCATTTCATCCCAGTAAAGACCACTTATACAAGTGCTAAGTTGGCAAAGATATACATGACCAGGATCGTATGTCTGCATGGAGTTCCGAGGACCATTGTATCAGATAGAGGAACCCAGTTTACTTCAAAGTTTTGGAATCAATTGCACGAAACTTTGGGTACCAGGCTAGAGTTCAGTACAGCCTTTCATCCACAGACAGACGGACAGACCGAGAGAGTCAATCAGATTTTGGAGGACATGCTGAGAGCTTGTGCGCTAGATTATGGATCTAGTTGGGACGACAATTTGCCGTATGCAGAGTTCTCTTACAACAACAGTTATCAATCCAGTTTGAAGATGGCCCCTTTCGAAGCTCTGTACGGAAGGAGATGCAGGACACCGTTGTTCTGGGATGAAGTTGGAGACCGCCAGTTGTTTGGACCAGATTTGATTAAAGAGTCTGAATAGAAAGTGAAGTTGATTCGCGATAGGCTCAAGGTAGCCCAGTCCAGGCAGAAGAGTTATGCGGATTCTAAACGCAAGGAGACAGTTTACGAAGTCGGAGACAGAGTTTATCTTCGAGTATCACCACTTCGAGGAGTGAAGCGCTTTGGAGTTAAGGGAAAGTTAGCGCCACGTTTTGTAGGACCATACAAAGTCTTGGAGCATATGGGAGAAGTTGCTTACAGGTTGAAATTGCCCGAAGGATTGTCGGGAGTTCATGATGTGTTCCATGTTTCTCAGCTGAAGAAGTGCCACGCGGAGATGGCTGAGATACCACTGAGAGATACAGTGCCACTGGAAGCGATTCAGCTGGATAGTGATTTGACCTATGAGGAGAAACCAATCAAGATTCTCGAATATGAGAGTCGAGTCACCCGCAGCAAGGTTATCAAGTTTTGCAAAGTTCAATGGAGTCACCATACCGAGGATGAAGCCACCTGGGAGCGAGAGGAAGATCCATGGAAGGACCACTCTCACCTATTTTCTAGCCAACCCGAATCTCGAGGGCGAGATTCATCTTAAGGGGGGTAGGTTTGTAACATCCCAAATTTTCAATTTGGAATGTTATACATTAGATCATCATGCATAACATATTTTATTGCATTTTGTTTTGCGATCCTAGAAATTCTACGCAACTCAAGGACCCACGGAAAGAGTTGGGGATTTCATTATTTTCATATTTGGGTTTCTCAAATTTTGAAAATAGGATCATTTGTTTTAATTATTTTCTCTCTGAAAATATTTCATATCAAATATATGAGAGGGGATAATATGACTTCTCCAAAAATAATCAAATATTGGAGGAAAAATATTAAAAACAAATATTTGATTTTATTTGGATTTTATTTGAATTAGGAAAAATATGCGTTTTTAAAATTGCATTTTAGGCCCAAATAAATGTTCATCTTGTCTGGCTTATTTTGAGAGGACGGGGAAAATTTATTTCGGGCTTTTTGGAGTCCGTTTAGTATTTCTTTTCTTTCTTTTTCTGCACGTCCGATTTAAAAAAAACGAACCGACCTACCGGGCCGTGTCCAACTAGGACTCTGGCCCGGCCGGCCTTTATAAGCCGCGAGGCCGCCCCGCCAGCCAAGCCGCCCGCCCCCGCGAAACCCTAGCACCGCCGCCGCCGAACTGCCCCGCCGCCGCCGGTCCGCGCCGCCGCCGTCGCCGCCCCGCCGCCGCCCGGAGCCCCGCCGCCGACCCCGCCCGACGCCGGAGCCGCACCGCCGCCGCCATCCCGCCACCCGAGGTTGACTGCCGCCGCCGCCGGTTTTCTCCGGAAAACCGTGCGTGTTTTTTTAGAAAACCCCGGTTTATTTTTTTATTAGATCGGTTTTATTTTATTTTTTCGGTTTAGTCTATTTCGCGGACGTTCGTCCGTACGTTCGTTTTAACAAACGGTTTTCGTCGTTTAACCGCAGACAGCGAACGTTCGTTCGTTAGCCTGTTCGTCAGTTTTTCTTTTTCTCGGATTTTTCACGATTATTTTTGATCTTGATTTCCGATCTGTTTTTCGTTTTAGTATAACTTTTCGCTCGTTTATCGGAATCAGGCGATTCAAGCGCCTAGAGTTTCGTCTCGAAACCCTCTTTCTGATTAACCAACTCAAACAAGTTTTTGCTACTGTAAAATTTGACTTAGGTCCAGATTAGTAAACGAAGCTTGTTTCTTTCGCCGTTTGAGTTTCGTTGCTTCGTCCGATATGATTCTTTTTGCAAGCCGGAGTTCTTAAGTTGAACTTTCTGGTTAGATCTCTTATTTGAGTTTTATCCGTGCACCCTTGCTTGATTGCTTATGTATGTATTGTTTGTTTGCGATAGAGTACCCGGAGTGCGAAGCGTGCTACTACGAGTCTCTAGGTTTCACGGATCATCAGCAAGGCAAGTAACACTTTGATCATACCTCTTTACCACCCAGTTTTATTGCATTAGATCAATCCTCAAACTATTGCATGATTAGGATCTGATTAAAATGTGGGTTTTGGGAAGTAGATGAGGTAGTACCTATTGCCCTGTTTATATCAAACCATTGGGAGTTACTTCTACGTTTGCTTATATTGCTATGCTATGCTCGTAGACGTGGATTGGGTTTGAGTGAATTTTCCATGACAGATGTGAGATTGTTAATTAATGGTTCAACTTAAGGTGGTTACTTTAATTTACATCTGGGTGGATTGAGGCACCTGGAGAACCCAGTGTTGCCTGTATTTTTGGATATCCCGGAGTACCCGTGTGATCATCCTATGGACCGCCACCCAGACTCAAAGGGATCATGAGATTTTTCATGCTAGAAACTTCCGTGTGCAGCCACAAGCTATTATGGGCTCTAGCATAGTTGAGTAGGTTACATGACCTCTTGAAGAGGTGGGCTAGCAGATGTAGGGGAAAGTAGGTGTAACTGTCCACCCGGAGTAAAGAGTATTGTTTCTGAAAGACTGTGTCTCGGTCATCCGTTTCTCAAACACCATGTAGTGCGAGAAATCAAGCGGAGGCGATCGAGTCTTGTGGGGAAAAGTGCGCAAACCTCTGCAGAGTGTACAATCTAATCATGGTTAGCCGTGTCCCCGGTTATGGACGTCTTGAGTATCTAATTCTTGGATTATCATGTGAATCTCATCATCATGTTACTTAATTTAATTTGATTGGGTTAATCACGTTCTTAATTGGGATTGAGTTGGAGGTACCTTCTCAATGTTTAAAAACCACCATGATAGTTAAATAAACTTTATTCCTTTGTGGTGGGGAAAAATTGGCTTTTCGCAAAACTGTAACCATAGAGCTTTCCACCAGCCAAATATGCATGTAGTGATAGCATTATTCTGTTCATTACTCTATGTGTTACATTGCCAGCATATTCCATGTGCTGACCCGTTTGCTGGCTGCAATGTATCATGTTCCAGACTTTTTAGACGATGAGTAAGGAGCCTTAGGTCGTGGTCTTCTACTCAGTGATGCCGTTGGAGTTGATGGACTCACTTAATCTTCCAAGCCTTCCGCTATTATCGTTTTAGATGGCCTTAAGCCGTATTTATTGTATTAAGTTCTCTCTTGAACTATTCGATGTAATAAGTGTGTGATTGCTACTCTGTTATAAATCCTTCAAGTACTATGCGTGTCAGGATTACCGATCTAGGGATGACATTGATGCACAGAGACTAGACTGTTTGAGGTCTGGTCGCTACATAATAATTCAATCCAGGCGTACAAGCCGGATCCGTAGGGTAGTCATAGCTATGCTCAATGAGCAGGAAGCCCCCAAGTAATTTGCAAACAAGGCGTACAAGCCGGATCAAGAGGGTAGTCATAGCTATGCTCAAAAAGCAGGAAGCCCCCAAGTGACCTTATGAATTGACAATACAGACTCAGATTCTCAGAAATGAAACGACAGAGGCCCTGAATTATCAGGGATGCCGGGTTGATTGTACTAATCATAATATATACATTGGCAGAAGTATGTACATCACAAGAGCCAATGCCTCAGGTGTAATAAGGCCGAAGATGATCAATGTTCCATGGCCGGCGAGTCTCACTACAAAAAAAAGACACTTCCTTGATGATACGTGTTTGTCACAGTAGGTCATGTTTTCTATCATGCATGTACATCCATGACGATTTTATGACAGAATCAAGATAGTCATACCTGTGGTGTCGTAGAAGTGTTCCATGACATTACCAAAATTATCATCACGGAAGTGTCCACTTCCATGACGATAAATCACGCGTCATAGAAGTGCTTTCGTCAAGGGTGACCGACATGTGGCATCCACCGTAACGGGTCGCCGTTAAGCTATCGGGTCCGGTTTTGGATCTGATAACCCGTTAACAGCCAAGACCAAAGAGGATTTTCCATGTGTAAAATTGTCATTGGCCGGAGGAAACGCGTGTTGGCTCACCGTTGGGACAGATTTCATCCACTCATTGGACAGGAGGCGCCTATGATAGATCGACATGTGGCACAGCCCAACAGTGGCCCATTCCGGTGAAAAAGGCCGGCCCAGTAAGAATTAGCAAGCCGACTCTTATAAGGCCTACTTGTGTCAGGTCCATTTAAGCCCATGGCCCATACGAGATGTGCCAATTCGGCACGTCAACGGCCCGTGAACGATTTGACACCATTGTAGCCCATCGTTAGTTTGAGCCCGTTAACAGCCTGCTATATATTTGGGCTCAATATTGGCCCGATGTGGTTTCGACCTGTTAATGGCACATTCAAGGGATGGGCCAATTTCCAGGATGTACATCTTTCGGCCTTTTAGAGACCCATTTAAGTGTTGGGCCAATTTCCGGCACGGTGTGTCTTTCAGCCTGTTGACGGCCCATAAGCGAGTTGGGCCATTTGCCATTGGACCTGAGTTTTGGCCTTTTAATAGCCCATGCTCTTCATGGTCCAATACCAGCCCGGTTTCTCTTTCGGCCTGCTAAAGGCCCACAACACAGTTGAGCCATTTACAATACAACCTGACTTTCGGCCTCTTAGCGGCCCATGCTATTCATGGTCCAATACGAGCCCACTGTCTCTTTCGGCCTGCTAAAGGCCCACAGTATAGTTGGGCCATATGTAGCCCAACCTTAGTAACGGCCTATTAACGGCCCGTGAAATCAAATGGGCCCACCTGTTGCCCGCTTCGACGTCGGCCTATTAACTACCCGGGAGGTTAGAGGGCCGACAATTAACTTGCGGCCTGGTAACGGCCCATTAACTTAATGGGCCCATTAAGTAATGGGCCAATTAACTTAATGGGCCCATTAACTTAATGGGCCCACTAAAGTTCATACATGTCTTTAGGCCCAATTAGATAATTTGAGCCCATTACGATGAGCAATTATGCACAGGACCAAAACCGATCAAGCAAAGGTATGGCATACAGGGAAAAACGTTGCACATCCACCATATATTACAGGAAATTACATCCACTGGGCAATCAATGATTGATGCCAGTGCAAATAAATGAAGAGAACCTAACGATCTACAACGTCATAATTTGCAACCTCAGCGCGGATGACGCCCATAAGCATGTGGGCAAGTTCTTGATGCTTTGCTACACTGTCTTTGAAAACATTGATTAGTTGTTCTTGCGCATGAATGTGAACCTCTGATTCCTCCACCATTTCCATCATTGCTTCAGTCATTAATTGGTCACAAACATACATTTTTTCTGCTGCATTCAAGCCAGAGGAAACTGAACAGATTCAGATTGCGATTTTGGCAGGCTTGTATTATTGATAGTGGAGAGTGTCTGGACCACTGCATCATAACATAAATTAGGAGGGGAACCGAACAGATTAATCATGAGTTATTGCCATATTACCTGGCCTAGATTTATTGGAAAAAAACAATGGGGTTGCCATGCTGTTTTCAGAGTTTGTGTTCTTATCTTCAGCAGCCTGCACCAAATTAACACACTAGCATTGCTATCATTAGCCAGGTGAGATAATAGGAAAGCAACATTGACACAACGAACGTTTGGGCAACCAGACCACACCAGCCTACACCAAATTAACACAATATGGCACATCTATCATCAGCCAGGTAAGGTAATACGAAAGAACCATTGACACAATGAATGAATGGGCAACCAGAGTAGCACTACAATCAGTAATGTGCATGATATGAGATAGTTCACTCATGCAGCTCAGTATGCAAAACTACCAGGCAGTTTTCCTTACAAAAACTCAACATTGTTGCCTTTAACATTTTGCTACAACTGAATTTAGATCAGATAAAGGTTGGATTCACACCGATTAACAAAAAATACATGCTGATGTAAAAATATAGTGATATACAGCAGGTACTTACATTAGCATTGGAGCACAAAGAATTCCTACAAAATACTTTCCTCGAATACGTTCCCAGTACAAAAAGTCTTCTATCCTTTAAGCTTATTTTCTAAAAGAGAGATGGGTAAGAAACATGTAGAAAATATGATAAGAATGCTATAAAATTTCATGATGCGAGGATACGCACACGCTTCTTAGAATGGAGTTGACATATTTTTGCTGAACTGGAGCGGACTAGTTCTTTGGCCACAGGAATCTGCTTATTATCAGTGGGAGTTGGGTTTCTTTGTGCTGGAGCAGTATCTATGAAAACTGGAGTTGGTTTATTACCTCCTGGCATTTGGATCTTTTGCAAAGACCTAGTTTGTAACCCTTCAGATTCTAACATAGTTGTCTTCTCCTTGCATGCCGTATATATAAGAATGGTGCTTCAATTATAAAACATGCTACAACAGAGATGGAATAGGTACTGAAGAATAGAAAGGCATGACATATTGATATGTATTCCCTCCATCCAGAAATAAATGGATGGGTCTAGGCGTACTTCAGTTCTAGATACATCCAGTTTTATCCATTTCTGCGACATGTAATCCGGACGGAGGGAGTATGATCTAAGAGCTAGGGATACGACAGGACAACAGTGTAAAAAAACACTACTTGGATGTAAAACTGTACGCTAGCGGAATACATTACAAAAAAACACTAAGGCAACATATGCATGTATGATTGGGAAACTAAGATGGCATTGCAAGAGACCACTAGAACAACACTTCAATGTAAAAAAAAGAACATGGTATGGTAGACAGATGAAGTACATACTGATGAATAACAATGCATAAGGTATTGAGAAGCATGATGTCCAAACTAAGCAGATGGCATTGCGATAGAGTAGAATGACAGTACTTGAATTTGAAAACATGTTATCATTGATGGAATAGGTACTGAAAAACAGGAAAGCATGCCATATTTACATGCATGATCAGCAGACGGAGCACAAGGCATTGCAACAGAGTAGATGCACTCCAGGACATTATATGCATGTTGTACCCATATCAAGGGCCAAGTTAGAGCAAGGACCTTATGGGGTGAATAGGATTCATTATCTTTCTGCAAGTCTTGTGAAGAACTTCCTTTACATGTTCCATCATATTGGGTATCATTGACGTCAAGTATGTTGGCCGTTACATTGCCCCGTGAGGTTCTTGTGGATAAATCAGTGTGTGCAATTATATCTGACCTGCATGGAAGACAACTAGTAGTTAGATTTATGTAATGAGTGTCTGTAGGAGATGACATAAATAGTAGGACTGGGGTTAACTAGCAGCAACAGGTCTCAAAAACTAAAGGGAGAACACAGATGAAAGCTACAAAATATGTATTGTTTGTACTCGAGATTAACTAGATGGCACAGAAAAGTATTAAGGAACAACATAGGTTATACTAGAAGTGGTATAATACTATAATCACCAGCCTGTGGGATAGCATTGGCTGATGGATCATAACTATGGAAAAACGTTACCTAAAGAACAAGTCGCTTACCTGAACTATGGAACAGCGTTAACTCCTGAACAAGACCCGTAAGAGATCAGCATGAATATACAGTGAAATGTGATGATCATTTTTCCATGCTTAGATGAATAACAAAGCCATAAATGTTGCACACAAGTAAGATGAGGGTACAACCTATCTGGCCGCCATCCATAGGAGTGAGCATCATGTGCTGACTTGTCGATGACCCTGCAGTTGTTGTGGCTGTCCATGTCGGGCACACGCATTCGACGCAGGGAACTGTTGAGTGGGGACTATAGCTCCCTTCTAGTGTATGATTCCCTTGTTGGAGCAGCTGCGGTGAGTCGGAAGACGGTGTGGCTGAAGATGCAGAAAACGCATAATGTTAAGAATGACACATCTCTCTGATCTGAAGAAATACCATAAGAGATCAACAGCAAGGTACGAGAGTGGTCACACGTCTGTTGACTCAAGACTAAATTGGGGTCACACGATTTTATTTTATTTTGGTACTGTCTGATCTATGCCGGATGGCTTGATGGCTGTCTTGTGCCTCCCGGCTGACACTGTTCGGAATCTTCCCTGAAGAGCCAGCGACCACCGGCAGAGCAGCTTGCCTCCGCCGTCCGTGGCCCCGACCAAAACCCCACTCCCCGCCCCACCGCACTGCCGTGGTTGCGCCGCCCCCGGGCCAATCCACAAAGACTCGCCGTCATCCAGATCCGGCGGTGGCAGTACCTTCAACCCACGCAACTCTAAGATAGCCATCTAAGCGCTGCTTCCGTGGCGAACTTGCGCCCCCGCACCCTTACGTTAGACACCAGCCAACCAGCAGCCTAGGAGCTCCACCGGCTCGAAGGGTGCTGCTTCCCATTGGGAATCGATTGGCCCAGAATAAAAATTCAGACAACTAACGCCTAAATAAAGTGATTTGAGATGAGGGTGTGACCTATCTGGTGGCCCGGTGAAGTAGGCAGCTCCAGTTGCCGAGTCAGTGAGGCCGGCGCGGTAGCGGTGGCTACCGACGACAGGGAAGCAGAGATGTCGTGATGGTCGACGGCTATGGGGAAGCAGCGCTGGGGCTCTGGACGGGTCCAAAGGTTGAGCCGCTCCAGCGCCGTGAACAACGGTGGGGGTGAGTCGGCTCCGGTACGGTTCACGCGGCCGTCGTCGAGGCAGCTCCGGCAGCACGGAGTAAGAGGCACACGACCTAGTGCATGATGGCAAATGGACAACGTCTCTGGGATTAGAGAGGAGGGCGGCTGTGAATTTGGTGCGGTGGGGGCGCCATGGAGTAGGGGCTGAGGTTTCGTGGCTCGGGAGAAGGGAGCTTCCGAGGAGAAGGTGATTTGGCGCCCACGAGGTATGAATGGGGAATTGGGAGGGCGAACCATGTCTTACAAACGCATTTGTCTGTAATGTGGGGGGAGTTACAGTTCTACCCCTGCGTTTAGGCTTCTCGGCTTGGGTCTGTGTACTGACGGTCAGGGATAGTAGAGTAACTTTGCTTCTCCCAAATAGTGGGCGCAAGCTATTTTGGGCGAGGAGGGCGTGTTCTGAAATATAGTGGGCACAAGCGATTTCAGGCGAGGAGGGCGTGTTTTGAAATATAGTGGGCGCGGGCGATTTCGGGCAAGGAGAGCGTGTTTTGAAATAGTGGGCGCGAGCTATTTCGGGAGAGGAGAGGGTGTTTTGCCGACCATGGTTTTTGAATTATTTGGCACATGTCATTTCGGCCAAGGAGAAGGCGCGCTTGGATGAATTTATGAACCTACCCTCGATGTACAACTGGCCAATTGATGCGTGTCCCACATAGGCCGGTAATTTCGTGTATCCCATTTATTTTCTCGGGCGAATTCCACCGAGCAGAGGGTGTTTAACGGTTCGTTCAAATTTTGGGAGAACAAGCGTCCACGTCTACCTTACCAAGTCGATTCGAATCAAATTTTGAAATATTAGCTTGCCACTTCTTTTTAGATGGAGAGATGATGCTCGGGAGTAATGTGTTTTTACATGCTCGTTGCTAGCGATTTACTATATGACAAATAGTTGAACCACTCAAAAATGGGAATCAAACCCAAAATGAAATATCTTGATTCAAAGAAATAGCTCGTTCACCAGGTCAAAATAGTGAACTAAATCCAAAATTGAACACCTCAATTGAGTAGCATGTTGTACAGTATTATAGTACTCCATGAACATGTTGAAAGTCAAATTAATGAACTTGTTTTACATACGCATATCTCCATTCATCTGTGGATTGCAGACAACATGTTCCCCAATTTAAATATTTGAATGCAAGTTTATATTGAAACAAGGTTTATATCAGTCTTTGATGCATAAAACACGGCCTCCCCCTCTCCCGGACTCCTGCTCTCTCTCTCTCTCTCTCTCTCTCTCTCTCTCTCTCTCTCCGACAATCTTCAATTCTGTCGCACACATCCAACACACAAACTTTGTTGCTCCCTCTCCCTCTCTCTCCATCTCTCTCTCTTCGTCTCTGTGTGTGTGTGGGGGGGGGTCTTTCTAGTTCGCATGCATATATACTCCATCTATAGGTCTCTCTCGCACACTATGTATGATTTTCTAGTCCAAGCTAAATATCTTGGGTGCACTCATTGTACGCACACAAATTCCTTGGCTCGTTGCCCGTAACTCTCTCACGCACCACTCTGTCGTCTCGGAGCTCTTTCCTCTCTCTCTCAAACTCTCCATCTACCTGGGTCACACATACACATGCATATCTCACCCGCACTCGATAGACCCATCTAAAACTCTATCTCTCTCCCTCGTTCTCTCTCCATCTCACATGCACACACACACAATCTCATGCCTAGCCAAGTATGATGGTCTCTCACTCAAATGTAGGCACATGCAGTCCCCCCTATATGTATATGACTAGCTAATCTTAGTCTCCATCACAAACATGTGCATGGTCTATATCGATTTCTCTCGGGGCATCTTTCTATCGCGCACGCACCTGCCTCGATCTCCCACCCAAATAGTCCCCTCACGATCTCGGGGGGATCTCACTATCACAAACACACCATGTCTCCCTCCCCATGCGTCCATGTTCTCCATGTGTCCCTCTCAACCTTTGTTCCTTGTTGGCCAGACCTCTATTGGACATGTGCTATAGGGGTGTCTCTCTCCGTTGCAAACAATCATGCACTAGCTATCTCCGTGTATCTCCTCACCTCGCTTTTCTACCTCGGAGATGCATGCGTGATATGTTTGCATAAGAAACGAAAAAACACACACTCTCTCTAATTTATCGTTTGTTGTCCCTTTCTCTTTCACACACATACTCTTTTTGCACACTCACTCATTCTCCTTCACACGCACTTGATCTCTCTCGACTTAGGCACTCTCTTTGGTCCATAGCATATATAGATTTATTGAAAAGTCAAACATCACAAAGTTTGACCATGTACATGGAGAAAAACATTTACATCTAGAACGACAAACATATACCATTAGATTCATCATGAGATGTAGTTTCGTATGATGTATCTTTGGTATTGTAGATATAAATAACATTTGCATAAACCTGATCAAAGTTTCCAAAGATCGACTTCTAAAAAATTTACATGCACTGCATTATCGAGCGGATGGAATATCTCTTTCCCCCTCTCAGCTATATATCTGACGCACCACTCAGCCTTATCGGGGCTCCTCTATCTCTCTCAAACTTTATATCTCCCTGGTTCACACATACACATGTCTCGCTCGCACTACATATAGACCCATCCAACACTCTCCGCCCTTGTTCTCTCTCTATGTGACACGCACCCCCCTAAGTACAATAATCCCTCACTCCATCATAGGCGCACACACTCCCCCTAAGTATATTATCTCTCACTAGCCATCAGGAACCCACGTATTGTCTCCTTCCATCCATACGTATATCTCGATATCTCTCGGGGTATCTTCTATCACGCACACACCTTGTCACTCGATCTCCCACCCATGTAGTCCCATCACGATCTCCAGGGGATCTCTCTATGACAAACATACGCTCTCTCCTCCCCATGTATGCATTTTCTCCGTACGTCTCTCTCGACCTCTCTCCCTTGTTTGTCAGACCCCTCTTGGCCACGTGCTCGGGGTCTTTCTCTCTCGGTTGCAAACAACCACACACTATCTCCTCACCTTGCTTCCATTGTCGAAGATGCATGTGTGATATGTTTGCATAAGACGCACACGCCCTTTCTCTACTTTTATCGTGTGTTGTCCATGTCTCTTTCACACATGCACACACGCTTTTTCACTCACTCTTTCTATTTCACACACACACTCTCTCTCTCTCTCTCTCTCTAGTTAGGGACTCTCATTTCCATAGCATACGGATATTTTGAAAAGTCAAACCTCAGAAAATTTTGACCAGGTATATGTGGAGAAAAACATTTACATCTGGAACGACCATTAGATTCATCACAACATGTACTTACTTCATACTATCATTTATCTTTGGTATTGTAGATATAAGTAATTTCTTTATAAACTTGGTCAAAGTTTCAAAAGTTTGACTTAAAAAAATGTTGGCACTACATTATCGAACGGAGGGAGTAGCTCTTTCTCTCTCTGCTATCTCTCACGGGCCTCCCCTCTCACTCGAACTCTCTATACCGATGGATTATACGCTCACTATGTCAGTGTATTGCTCCGTATATTGTTTAGTTGACTGGTTAGTAGGTTAGTCCCAAAAATAATATAAAAGTGCTTAGTAAAGCCCATTAAAGATCCAAAACAGATAATATAATAGCACGGAACAATAAAAAATTATAGATACGTTGGAGACGTATCACCTCACTGATATAATAAACCAGCCGCTGAAACGGATATTCCTTGCCCGCTTCCTTCCATTCCACAACAATTGCCACACTGACGGCTCGGCTATTAGCAACCACATATAATAGTAAGGGCTGCTTATCAATAGGAGCTGCAAGGATCGGCGGCTCATCCAACTGCTATTTCAATGCCTCAAACGCCTGATCAGCGGCATCACTCTAGACAAAGTGATTCGTTTTCTCCATCATCTGATTCAGAGGGATAACCTTTTCGCCCAACCGGCTTAAGGCCGCGATAAGACCCACCAGACGCTGGACATCATTAATACACGCTGGCTAGCGAAGGAAGTGATAGCCCTGACTTTCTCCGGGTTAGCTTCAATGCCTCTTTCAGAAACCAAAAAAACCCAAGAGCTTGCCTGCTGGCACACCAAAGACACACTTAGCTGGGTTAAGCATCATCTTGTAGCACTCTTGAGCCCAAAAGGCATAGACACATAGCAGAAGGCTCCAAAGGGAGTGATGAAAGTTGTCTTCTCCTGGTCCTTAACTGCCATCTTGATCTGATGATACCCAGAATAAGCATCCAAAAAGCTCGAATGCTCACAACCCGCCGTGGCATCAATGATCTGATCAATACGAGGGAGAGAAAAAGGACCAGCCGGACATGCCTTATTAAGGTCTGTGTAGTCCACACACATGCACCAAGTGCCATTTTTCTTAATTACCAGTACGGGTTAGCCAACCATTCAGGATGAAAAACATCAATGATGAACCCCGGCCGCCAAAAGCCAGGCCACTTCCTCACCAATGGCCTTACGCCTCTATTCATTAAAACGACGAAGGAATTGTTTGACCGGTTTAAACTTTGGATCAACATTGAGGATGTGCTCAACGAGTTCCCTTGGTACACCTGGCATGTCTGAAGGCTTCCATGCAAAGATGTCCTGGTTCTCACGGATGAACTCGATGAGCGCGCTTTCCTATTTCAGATCCATACTGGCACTGATACTGAACTGCTTGGATGAGTCGCCAGGAACAAAGTCAACCAGCTTAGTGTCATCTGTCGATTTAAACTTCAACAACGGGTCATGCTCTGTGGTTAGCCTTTTCAAAGGTGTCATATCTACCGGGTCCACATTATCTTTGTAGAACTTCAGCTCCTTTGTTGCACAGGCAGTCTCTGCATAAGTGGCATCGCCCTCTTCACACTCTAAAGCTATCTTCCTGTTGCCATGTACCGTGATGACAAACATAACAAGGCCGTGCCATGAATTTAGCATAAGCCGGCCGTCCAAACAAGGTGTGGTAAGGGCTCTTGATCTCGACCACTTCAAAAGTTAGTGCCTCAGCTCTGAAATCATGATCATCTCCAAAAGCCACTTCCAAAGCTGTCTTACCCACTGGGTACGCCGACTTACCAGGCACCACTCCATGAAAAAAGTAGAGGACGGCTTAAGATCCTTATCAGTTAAATTCATACGGCGAAAAGTATCATAATAAAGGATATTGATGCTGCTGCCTCCATCCATGAGCACTTTAGTGAACTTGTACCCTCCAATCTGAGGTGCAACCACCAAACCCAACTGACCCGGATTGTCAACCCGGGGCGGGTGATCCTCATGGCTCCATACAATAGCATGTTCGGACCATCGCAAGTGTCGAGGGACTGCCGGCTCAACCGCATTCACTTCCCATTTATGAATCTTCTGATCTCTTTTACACAAGCTCGTCGTGAACACATGATGTTGACCACTATTCAGCTGCTTCAGATTGCTCTGATAACCCGACTGCTGCTGCTGATTCCCTTATTGTTGATTAAAACCACCTTGATTGCCTTGGCCCTAAAAACCAGAGCTTGAGCCGCCACCCCCAAAGCCAGGTCCGTGTGAGCCGGATCCTGAAACGCCATTCGGGTCATGATTATTCTGGAAAAAAATTGGAATTCCTGTATTCCCTCATGATGAAACAATCCTTCCATAAGTGGCTGGCTGGCTTCTCTTGCGCCCCGTGTTTCGGGCAAGGCTGATTCATCATTGCCTCAAGGTTGAACTTTGGCTCGCCAAACTGGGGTACTGACGACTTCCCCTTACGACGCTGATTATTATTCTATGCATTGGTGTTAGCCACAAATTCTAAACTGCCGTCGGCTTTGCGCTTACCGTTACCACCTTGACCCGCCGTATTATGTTGTTGTCCCTTCGCATTGTCGCTCTTCCTTCCCTTGCCAGCCTTCTCTTCATCAGACTCGGGGTCTTTAGTACTATCAGAGTCGGCGTACTTAACGAGAGCCGCCATGAGCTCTCCCATATCATTGTAGTTGCACTTAAGCCGCCCCAGCTTCTGCTTAAGGGGAAGGAAACGGAAATTCTTCTCCAAGATCAGGACGGCTGAACCGGCATTGACACTATCTGATGAGAGGATAACTGCCAAGATCCGGCACACCCAATTGGTCGTTGACTCGCTCTCACCTTGGACGCAAGAATCCAGATCAAGAATCGACATCGGCTACTTGCACGTGTCTTTGAAATTTTGAATAAAATGCGCCTTCAATTCAGCCCATGATCTGATGGAGTTAGCGGGCAATCCGTTCAGCCAAGTACGTGCCGGCCCATCTAACATCATAGTGAAGTACCTAGCACATGCAGCATCACTGACATCCAGCATCTCCATAGCCATCTCGTAGCTCTCAATCCAGGCCTCCAGGGGTTGATCCGCTGTGTAATTAGGCACCTTGCAAGGGCCCTTGAAATCCTTAGGCAAGCGCTCGTTACGTAGAGCCGGCACTAAACATGGCACACTGAGGGTTCTGGAGGTCAACCCTGCCTCCACAGACGCCGACGGGTAAGCCGGAGACTGTTGCTGAGCCGCCAGCTCGGCCTCGCGCCGTGCCCTACCCTGATCCACCAGAGCCTGGGCATCATTACCAGTGCACGGCGGGTCATGTCTACGAGGCTGGTTATGGTGCCGCTCACTGCTCGAAACCGCTGGCAACTCAATATGCCTGCTATAACTCTGGCTTGGATGAGGGGTAGAATGAATCCGTTCACGGCTGTATGAATAAGTTGCCTGTTGAGCCACTGCTGTCTGAAGAAGCTCTCCGGCCCTCCGTATCTCCATCGCGGCTGGTGGCTCGCCTTCAACGAGGAGAGCCGCCAATCATGTAGTTGCAGCAAAGTATTGTCCAGTGGGTTTTAATAATGACCCGACGATGTCAGAACATGCTGAGGCGGAGTCAAATTCAAACGAGGCTGGTCTGCCGCACGTGGCTGAACCGGTGCTCCGGCCAAGGGTGTCTCAACGGCCCGGTTCACCACGGGCGGGTCACTGGTCCCTGCCCCGGGCGTGTTAAAAAGGTTCCTAGCCTCATACTCTGTAGGTAAGCGGGTCTCGTGCCTCCTCCTCATAATAGCGTTTGAAGCGTTCTGGTCCAAGGTGAGCTGGAACGACTCTACCTAGATCCCTTGTGATTGCGCGTCCAAGGCGGCTCGTTTTTTCGCCATCCTAGCATTCTCAGCAGCAAGTTCTTCCTTGGCTTGAGCTATCTCATCTCGCAGCTTTGCTTCATCCACCTTGTGATGTTCTTGAGTCTCCGGGGTTACGTCTGTCCCCATTAAAGTCGCCAAAGCATCCAACAGCTCGGTCAAAACCTGAGCCGGCGGGCGCACTGAGCCGCTAGCACTAGCCATCGCTGCAGCCGTTGAATTGGAGGTCATAGCCACAGTGGTCGTTGAACCGAGCACCGGTTGTGTACCGGCCATGAAGATCGCAACCCTGTTCGGCGGCTCGTAGGGGACCGGAATACTGTCACCATCGGAACAGCCCCCAAGCCTGTCATCTTGTAGTGGATACATTGAATCGGTCTCACCAGTTGAAGACTCACCATCACAGCAGATTACCATCTCTCCCCCGAAGATAGATCCTTCAAGATCCGCCCCATGGATTAAGCCAACGAAGACATGCTTCGCGGCGGTTTGAACCATGGCGGGTCGTGCGCGCTGAGCCGTCTCGATGATGTCGGCGCAGGTGTCCGGCTCAGGCCTTGACTCGCCTATCTTGCCAATGAAGACATGGATTCTGCCAAAGGGGACACGATACCTGTACTCAACTGAGCCGGCCTCAGGGCCCCAGCCAGTATCGTCGATGTAGAGCTTGCTGCGACGACTCTTGGTCATCCAGCCCACGGCGTATCCCTTGATCCCTGCAAAGCTGCCCTTCAAGAACTCAAAACCACCGTGCGCTGGCCCAATGGTGGGCGCCAACTTTCATGGACTTAACATGACAGATGCCCTAGCGAAAGGACTTAGGTGTGGAGCCATCGCCGCTAGGTTAGCTTGAAGGGGTTAAAACAAGACAAAGGACACAGGGACTTTACCTAGGTTCAGCCCCTCTCAATGAGGTAAAAGCCTACTCCTGCTTTAGGTTGTATTGCTTGGGTTTCGATGACCAGCGAGCAAATACGCTTGACCTAGCTCTCAATCAATTGTTACTTGAGTTAACCCGCCTCTGGGTCACCCCTTTATATACACAGGTGGATGCCCGGTGACTTAAAGAGTCCCGGTCGGCTCATACACAACGTATCCGGCTCCGTAACCAACTAAGCTTGTCTTATAATACAAGTTAAACATATGGCGGTTCATACCCATGGGCCTCAAAAGTGGCCCCCGGGTCTTGGGCCTTCAATAAGCTAGCTCTTATGGACCGCCATCTTCGTCATCCTTTTGGGCCTTTGATACGTCTCCAATGTATCTATAATTTTTGATTGTTCCATGCTGTTATATTATCAATCTTGGATGTTTTATAATCATTTTATACTCATCTTATATCATTTTTTGGTAATAACCTATTGGCATAGTGCCAAGTGCCAGTTGCTATTTTTTTGCATGTTTTTTACATCACAGAAAATCAATAGCAAACGGAGTCCAAATGCAACGAAACTTTACGGAGATTTTTTATGGACCAGAAGACACCTAATGGGCCACGGCTGCGCCTGGGGGGTGCTCCGAGGAGAGCACAACCCACCATGGCGCGCTAGGAGGCCCAGGCGCGCCTTGGTGGGTTGTGCCCACCTTGGGTGCCCCCCCAGACCGCCTCTTTGCTCTATAAATACCCAAATATTCCAGAAACCCTAGGACAGTTGACGAAAATCAATTCCAGCCGCCGCAGAGTCCAGAACCACCAGATCCAATCTAGACACCATCACGGAAGGGGTTCACCACCTCCATTGGTGCCTCTCCGATGATGCGTGAGTAGTTCTTTGTAGACCTTCGGGCCGTAGTTAGTAGCTAGATGACTTCCTCTCTCTCGCTGAATTCTCAATACAATGTTCTCTTGGAGATCCATATGATGTAACTCTTTTTGCGGTGTGTTTGTTGGGATCGGATTAACTTTGAGTTTATGATCAGATCTATCTTTTTATATCCATGAAAGTATTTGAGTTTCTCTGATCTCTTTTATGCGTGATTGCTTATAGCCTCGTATTTCTTCTTCGATATTTGGGTTTTGTTTGGCCAACTTGCTCTATTTATCTTGCAATGGGAAGAGGTGCTTTGTAGTGGGTTCGATCTTACAGTGCTTGATCCTAGTGACAGAAGGGGAACCAACACGTATGTATCATTGCTACTAAGGATAAAACGATGGGGTCTATCTCTACATAGATAGATCTTGTCTACATCATGTCATCATTCTTATTGCATTACTCCGTTCTCCATGAACTTAATACACTAGATGCATGCTGGATAGCGGTCGATGTGTGGAGTAATAGTAGTAGATGCAGGCAGGAGTCGGTCTACTAATCTTGGACGTGATGCCTATGTAATGATCATTGCCTGGGTATCATCATGATTATTTGAAGTTCTATCAATTGCCCAACAGTAATTTGTTTACCCACCGTTTGCAATTTTTCTCGAGAGAAGCCACTAGTGAAACCTATGGCCTCCGGGTCTCTTTCCCATATTATTTGACTCTGCGATCTATTTTCCTTTTCCTTTATTTTCAGATCTATTAAACCAAAAATACAAAAATACCTTGCTGCTATTTATTTTATTTGGCGTTCGATCTATTAATCTACTACAATTTATCTCATGTCCGTTTGCCAATTTTTGGCACCGTTACCCGGAAGGGATTGACAACCCCTTTAACACGTCGGATTGCGAGTAGTCGTTATTTGTGTGCAGGTGTTGTTTATGTTGTGTTGCTTGGTTCTCCTAATGGTTCGATAACCTTGGTTTCATATCCGAGGGAAATACCTACCGCCGCTGTGCTGCATCATCCCTTCCTCTTTGGGGAAATACCGACGTAGCTTCAAGTGACATCAAAAGGAATTTCTGGCGCCGTTGCCGGGGAGGATGTTCAACATATACCAGGTTCCTAACCACAAATCACATCTCCTTGCAATTTACATTATTTTCCATTTGCCTCATGTTTTCCTCTCCCCCACTTCACAAAAATTTGACGTTTTATTCGCCCCTCTTTTCCGTTCGCCGTTTTCTTGCCGGATCGGTTTTTGAGTGCAATCTTGTTGTGTAGTCATCATGACTCAAGAGAACACCAAGTTGTGTGATTTCTCAAATACCAACAACAATGATTTTATTGGCACTCCGCTTGCTCCTCCCGCCACTAGTGCGGAGTCTTGTGATATTAATATTGCTTTGCTGAATCTTGTTATGAAAGATCAATTTTCCGGTACGCCTAATGAGGATGCCGTGTCCCATCTTAATACCTTCGTGGAATTATGTGATATGCAAAAGAAAAAAGATGTGGACAATGATGTTGTGAAGATGAAATTATTTCTGTTTTCTTTACGTGATTCTGCAAAAATTTGGTTTTCTTCTTTGCCTCGCAATAGTATCGATTCTTGGAATAAGTGCACAGATGCTTTATCACTAAGTCTTTTCCGCCCGAAAAATTATTTCCCTTAGAACCCAGATCATGAATTTCAACCAACTTGAACATGAGCATGTTGCACAATCTTGGGAAAGGATGCTAAGAAATTGCCCAACTCATTGGTTAAATCTTTGGATGATCATACAAAAAAATTTTGCGAGGTTGAATTTTGTTTCTCGTAATCTTTTAGATTCCGCCGCGGGTGGTACTTTTATGGAAATTACTTTGGGTGAAGCCACTAAATTGCTTGATAATATTATGGAAATTATTCGCAATGGCATACTGAAAGAGCTCCTACTAGTAAAATAATTAATTCGGTTGAAGAAATTTCTTCTTTGAGTGAAAAAGTTGATGCTCTTATGAAAATGGTTGCTAGTAAAAGTGCTCCTATTGATTTTAATGATATGCCTTTGTCTACTTTGATTGAGCAAACTAGTGATGTCGTAGATGTGAATTTTATCTCTCGAAATAATTTCAACAACAATGCTTATAGAGGTAATCTGAATCCTAGGCCTTTTCCTAGTAATTCCTCTAATAATTATGGTAATTCCTATGGAAATCCTTCTTATAATAATAATAGGAACACCTCTGATCTTGAGAATAATATTAAAGAATTTATCAACACGCAAAAAGTTTTCAACACCTCCATAGAAGAAAAGTTGAATAAGATTGATGATTTGTGTAGAAGTGTTGATAGAATTTCTCATGATGTGGAAACTCGGAAGATGAAAATTTTTGTGCCTAAGGTTGATGAATCAATTAAAGCTCTTTATGTTTCTATGGATGAAAGTAAGAAAAGAACCGCTATGCTTAGAGCTAAAAGAAATTTTTAAGAAAAAGCGTTTTCTAGTGATTACTTTTGTAAAAGTGATGAAGATCTTAAAATGATTGGTGTTTCTTCTATTGATTCCTTGTTTAGTAATATTAAGATTGATAAAAAAGGGACTGGAGAAGAGTCAACTTTAGTTAGAAGGAATCCCGTTATTTCGGAGGGTGAAAATCTTGTTGAGAAAATTGATAAAAGTGGGTTTGAAGAGGTCAAAACTTTAGCTAGTGATGTGCCCACTCTTTTGGATTACAAAGACTTTAATTATGATAGTTGCTCTTTGATTGATTGTATTTCTTTGTTGCAATCCATGATAAATTCACCCCATGCTTATGAATAAAATATAGCTTTTACTAAACATATTGTTGATGCTATGATGAAAGCTTTAGAAGAAAAGTTGGAATTAGAAGTTTCAATTCCTAGAAAATTGCATGATGAATGGGAACCTACTATCAAAGTCAAGATTAAAAATTATGAGTGTTTTTCTTTGTGTGAGTTGGGTGCTAGTGTTTCTACTATTCCGAATCTTTATGTGATGTGCTTGATCTTATCGATATTGAATCATGTTCTTTGAATTTGCACTTGGCGGATTCTACTATTAAAAAGCCTGTGGGAAGAATTAATTATGTTCTTATTCTGGAAAATAGGAATTATCTGCCCATAGATTATATTGTTCTTGATATTGATTGCAATCCGTCTTGTCCAATTATTCTTGGTAGACCGTTTTTATGCACTATTGGTGCCGTGATTGATATGAAAGAAGGCAATATTAAGTTCCAATTTCCTTTGAGGAAGGGTATGGAACACTTCCCTAGAACAAGAATTAGGCCACCATATGAATCAATCATGAGGCATCTTATGGATGTCGAACCGGAGATGACAAAACGTAGATCCTTGGTTTATGCCTAGCTAAGGGCGTAAAACTATAGCGCTTGTTGGGAGGCAACCCAATGAATAAAATTTATTTTTGCTTTTTGCTTCCTCTTATTGAGTGTTAGCACAATTATGCTACTGTTATGGTTGTGTTTTTTATGTTTTAATTAGTGTTTGTGCCAACTAAAGCCTTTAGGATCTTCTTGGGTGATAGTTGTTTGATCTTGCTGAAAAAACAGAAACTTTTGTGCTCGCGAAAATAATTTTAATTTCTAACCAGAGAGCGATAAAATACACATTCCTTTTGCAGTAAATCAATATACAAATTGCTCAGGTCGTCCTATTTTTTCAAAGTTTTTGGAGTTACAGAAGTATTCGAAATACCCAGATTACTACAGACTGTTCTGTTTTTGAAAGATTCTATTTTATTTGCATTGTGTGCTTGTTTTGATGGCTCTATGGTTTTCTTTGATGAGTTTTTGCCATAGAAAAGTTGGAATACAGTAGATATAATGCAAGAACAAAATATGAATTGGTGCGATATAGTATTTATAGTAGTGATTTATTTTCTTATACTAACGGATCTCACGAAGGCTTTTGTTGAGTTTTGTGTGATTGAAGTTTCCAAGTTTTGGGTGATCTTACGATGGATGAAGGAATAAGGAGTAAGAAGAGCCTAAGCTTGGGGATGCCACGGCATCCCAAGCTATTATCCAAAGGAGATGAAGCAACTAAGCTTGGGGCTGCCTCCGAGTGGCATCCCCTCTTTCTTCTAACGACCATCGCTATTTTACTCGAAGCTATGTTTTATTCGTCACATACTATGTGTTTTGCTTGGAACGTCTTGTATGATATGAGTCTTTGCTTGTTTGATTTTATGTTTTAAGTCTTGATTCCTTGATGGACACACCTATTTGAGAGAGCTAAAATTATGTCATGACTTGTTAGAATTGCTCTCTATGCTTCACTTAAATTTTTATGAGCTATGGACTTGCTCTAGTGCTTCACTTATATCTTTTTCAGCATGGTGTTCTTAGTATTTTTGAAGAAATGCTCACTTGCTTCACTTAGATTTATTTGAGAGTTAGTGAAATTTTCAAGAAATCCTCTCTTGCTTCACTTAAATTAATTTGAGAGAAAGAAAGAAATGCTATGCTCATGATCTTCACTTATATTTGTTTGAGCTTGTCAAAAGCAACATATGAAAATTAGTTCCAAAGTGATAGATATGCCAGAAGGATATAATAAAAACTTTTTTGAAGATCATTGTACAAAATAAACTTGATTCTTAGTAATGGTTTTGAGATATGATGATGTGATATGTGAGTTATGTTGTTGAGTAATTATGCTTTAGTAAGAATATTGGTTTAAGCTTTGTGATTCCCTATGCAAGCAAGAAAGTCAATAATTATGCAATGAAATTATATCCTACTTGTGGTGCATTATTTGGTGTTAATTATGCTTAATGCTCGCTTATGAGATTATTCATTTCTTGGTTGGTCGCTTCTCAATCTTTTCCTAGCCTTCATTTTGCACTAAGTATGATCTCTACTTGTGCATCCAAAAACCTTTAAACCAGTTTTGCCACATGAGTCTACTATATCTACCTAAATGCGGTATTCTTTTGCCGTTTTACACAAATTTTTATGTGCCATCTCTAATTTTCAAAATAAACTTCTCTTTTGTGTGTTCGTTTCGATCGCAGAGCGGTGAGGGGTGGCTAATATTTTCCATGCTAGATGTGTTATTCTCACGATGAGTGTTTATTCACTTGTGATTGCACGAGAGTAATACAAAGGTATTAGGGATGCCCAGTCCCGAAATGAAAAATGAATTTACTTTATGTTATCAACTAATAAATTCCTTGGAAAGTGTTGGTATGGAAGGCACCCGTGGATAAGGTTAGCCATGGAAAGTGAAAGTATGGTTGAAAAAGGAATAAACTTTATTTTCTGTTTGGGAACCGCCTATGATATATCTAGGATGGAAAAATATTGGGAACTCTAAGTCGTTTTCATTGGTGGGAAGGACACACCTCCCCAAAAATATTTATCTCTAAGTTTTTCGCTTTGAGCTCTGGCACCTCTACAAATCCCTACTCCCTCTGCGAAGGGCCTTTGTTTTACTTTATGCAATTTTTATTTTGAATTTGAGTCTCCATCATCTCTTATAAAAGCACCAACTAGATGGCACTATGATCGTACTTGAGCATTGGGTGTAGTTAATATGCGACTGTGTTTCATGAATGGATCAATGATTGAGCATGATGGGCTAGGGATAGCTTATTTTAGCGTTTATATTTTGAAAGACATGGTTGCTTGTTGATATGCTTGAGTATTTAAGTTATCATGTAAAAACTAGACTACTGCTTTGAACAATATAAAAGTCCAAATGTCCATGCTATAAAGAAAAGAAATATGATATGACATGATAGACAGCATTCCACATCAAAAATTCTGTTTTTATCACTTACCTTCTGGAGGACGAGTAGGAGTTAAGATTGGGGATCCTGATACGTCTCCAATGTATCTGTAATTTTTGATTGTTCCATGCTGTTATACTATCAATCTTGGATGTTTTATAATCATTTTATAGTCATTTTATATCATTTTTGGTACTAACCTATTGACATAGTGCCAAGTGCCAGTTGCTGTTTTTTTGCATATTTTTTACATCGCAGAAAATCAATACCAAACGGAGTCCAAATGCATCAAAACTTTACAAAGATTTTTTATGGAATAGAAGACACCTAATGGGCCAAGGCTGCACCTGGGGGGGTGCTCCGAGGACAGCACAACCCACCATGGCGCGCCAGGAGGCCCAGGCGCGCCCTGGTGGGTTGTGCCCACCTCGGGTGCCCCCTGGACCGCCTCTTTGCTCTATAAATACCACAATATTCCAGAAACCCTAGGAAGGTTGACGAAAATCAATTCCAGCCGCCGCAGAGTCCAGAACCACCAGATCCAATCTAGACACCATCACGGATGGGGTTCACCACCTCCATTGGTGCCTCTCCGATGATGCGTGAGTAGTTCTTTATAGACCTTCAGGTCCGTAGTTAGTAGCTAGATGGCTTCCTCTCTCTCGCTGAATTCTCAATACAATGGTCTCTTGGAGATCCATATGATGTAACTCTTTTTGCGGTGTGTCTGTTGGGATCGGATGAACATTGATTTTATGATCAGATCTATCTTTTTATAACCATGTAAGTATTTGAGTTTCTTTCATCTCTTTTATGCGTGATTGCTTATAGCCTCGTATTTCTTTTCCAATATATGGGTTTTGTTTGGCCAACTTGATCTATTTATCTTGCAATGGGAAGAGGTGCTTTGTAGTGGGTTCTATCTTACGGTGCTTGATCCCAGTGACAGAAGGGGAACCGACACGTATGTATCATTGCTACTAAGGATAGAACGATGGGGTCTATATCTACATAGATAGATCTTGTCTACATCATGTCATCGTTCTTATTGCATTACTACGTTTCTTCATGAACTTTACACTAGATGCATGCTGGATAGCGGTCGATGTGTGGAGTAATAGTAGTAGATGCAGGTAGGAGTGGGTCTACTAATCTTGGACGTGATCCCTATGTAATGATCATTGCCTGGATATCGTCATGATTATTTGAAGTTCTATCAATTGCCCAACAGTAATTGGTTTAGCCACCATTTGCTATTTTTCTCGAGAGAAGCCACTAGTGAAACCTACGGCCCCCGGGTTTCTTTCTCATATTATTTGCCTTTGCGGTCTATTTTCCTTTGCCTTTATTTTCAGGTCTATTAAACCAAAATACAAAAATACCTTGCTGCAATTTATTTTATTTGGCGTCGATATATCAATCTACTACAATTTATCTGACATCCGTTTGCCAATTTTTGGCACCGTTACCCGAAAGGGATTGACAACCCCTTTAACACGTCGGGTTGTGATTAGTTGTTATTTGTGTGCAGGTGCTGTTTACGTTGTGTTGCTTGGTTCTCCGACTGGTTCCATAACCTTGGTTTCATATCTGAGGGAAATACCTACTGCCGTTGTGCTGCATCATCCCCTCCTCTTTGGGGAAATACCGACGTAGCTTCAACCGACATCAGCCTTCTCATCTTAAGCCGCCAGTGGCATGACCCGGCCCCTCCTGGGTGGGTCATACCCAGTAGTTATATCCCCAACAGGAAGGCTATGTTATGAATGAAGAGACAACTAGAGACATTCTTGCTTGTAAGGATAGAGATGATCTAGAGAAATTATTATGCAAGTATAAAGAAAAATCTCTGAATGCTAGAAATTATTATTTGCTACTTCACCTATCTTTATTGATGATAAGGATTATGAATTCTCTGTTGACCCAGAGTTAATTACTTTGGTTGAATCTGATCCTTTCCATGGTTATGAAACTGAAACTGTTGTGGCACATCTTACTAAGTTGAATGACATAGCCACCATTTTTACTCATGATGGGAAAACTCGCTATTACTATATTCTCACATTATTTCCATTCTCATTCAAGGGTGATGCCGAAGCTTGGTGCAATACTCTTGCTCCTGGTTCTGTACGTAGTCCCCAGGATATGATTTATTACTTCTCTGAAAAATATTTTCCTGTTCATAAGAAACAAGCTACCTTATAGGAAATATTTAACTTTCTGCAAATTAAACAAGAGAGTCTCCCACAAGCTTGGGGGAGGCTTTGCCTGATCATCCTCTTAAGAAAAAAATGAAATAATTGGTATCTTCTATAATGGACTAACCGACGCTTCTAGGGATTTCCTAGATAGTTCTGCTAGTTGTGTTTTCAGCGAACGAACTGTTGGGCAAGCTGAAGAATTATTGAATAACATATTGAAAATTTATGATTATTGGACTCTTCCAGAACCACCGCCTAAACCCACTCCAAAGAAGTGGGGTGTATTATATCTCAGTCCCGAAGATATGCAAGAGGAAAAGAGATCTATGAAGGAAAAAGGTATTAGAGCTGAGGATGTTAAGAATTTACCTCCTATTGAAGAAATACATGGTCTTAATACACCACCACCATCAAGGTGGTAGAGGTAAATTCTCTAATGAAGTTCAATGATAATGACAATCCTCACAATATGCACCCTAGCCAACGCCTTTATGAGTTTGAAAACTACATTAGAAAACAAGATCACTTCAATGCAAATGTTATGAAACAATTGAAATACAATTCTGATATGATTGCTCATTTGAGTGACTTGTTATTTAGAATCTCAAATGATGTTAGACGTGTTGGAAAGCATGCTTCTATGGTTCAAACTCAGTTAGAACAAGTTTCTAAATCTCAAAGAAAGTTGCTAGATGAAATGAACAATAACATACATGAGTTTGTTGTTAGAGTAGCAACTAGAGGAGGTAAAATGACTCAGGTACCACTTTATCCCGAGGGACACCCAAAAAGAATTGAACAAGACTCTCAAAGAGCTAACACCGATGCACATAGTCCTACTAAAAAGAAAAAGAAGAAGAAAAATGATAGGACTTTGCATGCTTCTAGTGAACCTGAAGTAGAAAGACCTCCTAATAATGATAATGAAATTTCTATCTCTGATGCTGAAACACAGTATGGTAATGAACACTCACATTCTGATAATGAAAAAGATAATGATGAGGTTCATGAAGACACTCAAACAAATAATAAAGAACCAGACAATGATGTTGAGATAGAACCACCAGTTGATCTTGATAATCCACAACCTAAGAATACACGATATGATAAAAGGGACTTTATTGCAAGAAAACATGGTAAAGAAAGAGAACCATGGGTTCAAAACCCTATGCCCTTTCCAACTAAGTCAACTGAAAAGAAAGATGATGAAGAATTTGAACGCTTTGTTGAAATGCTGAGGCCAGTCTTTTTGCGTACTGGCTTGACTGATATCTTGAAAATGCCTCCTTATGCAAAGTACATGAAAGACATCGTGACCAATAAGAGAAAATATTGGAAGCTGAAATCTCCACTATGCTTGCTAATTATACTTTGAAGGATGGAGTACCTAAAAACTTGGAGATGCCGGAATACCAACTATACCTTGCTCCATCAAAAAGAATTATGTGAAAACTGCTTTATGTGATTTGAGAGCTGGTGTTAGTGTTATGCCTTTCTCTTTATATAAAATACTTTATTTGAATAAACTCACACCTACTGAAATATCTTTGCAAATGTCTAACAAATCAACTGCCATACATATGGGTATTTGTGAGGATGTGCCCGTTGTTGTTGCTAATGTTACTATTTTGACTGACTTTGTTATACTTGAGATGCCCGAGGATGACAAGATGTCGATTATCCTTGGTAGACCCTTCTTGAATACTGCAGGGGCTGTTATTGATTGCAATAAAAGCAAGGTCACTTTTCATATCAATGGTAATGAGCATACAGTGCACTTTCTGAAGAAACAATTCCAAGTGAATGGTATTAATGTTATTGAAAAATCTCCGACAATCTCTATTGGAAGTTTTCAACTACCTCTACCTAGTGCTAAAAAGAATATGAAATGCTTATTATTGGGGACATACATATCCCCATTGAGGTAACTTAGTGAATTACGGAAGTTCCTCGGTTTCATGCAAATCGAAAGTGGTTGTTAATAAGACTTGATCAACCTTATTAATGGATCATTTTTTAGAGGTATGAAGTTGATGAATTTAGTGAGCACTACCTTCTGTCCCTACTTTTTGTTTTTTGTTTTTATTAGGTAAATAAAATAAAATGCCATGTTTTGTCCGTTTTCTGAATTTCCCGTGCAATAGAAAATGACCCAAAAATAAAAGTTCTCAGAATGCTCTGAAAATTTAATATAATTTTTTCTGAATATTTAAGAATTTTTGGGGCAAATAATATCAGAGGGAGGTGCACCAGGTGGGAACAACCCACCTGGGGGTGCCAGGACCCCCAAGCGCGCCATGGTGGGTTGTGGTCCTCACATGGGCCCCCTCACATATCTCTTCACACCACATCATCACCTACCTCCAGAAAAAATTCACCATTGCTCTCTCACGTTCTTGCTCTCAAACCGGCGGATTTCGATCTCTTTGCTCGAAGCTCTGTTTCCGAAATTGTTTCGAGGGATTGTTTCTTGGTATGTGACTCCTCCGTTTGTCCAATTGGTTTTTGCTTTAGTGGTTTATATTTTGAATAATTAGCTACTCTTGGTGCTGCTATAGATGAGCTTGCATGTTGAATATTTAGAATTCTAAGTAGTTTGAATGCTTGATATGGCCTCTATGTATTCCTACGAGTAGATGCTATTAGTTTTGTGAAGTTTTGTTGAGAAAAAATTGTGGATTAAAAATTTCCGAATATTTTTTCATAGGAAAAGGATGAATATCTGTAGGAAATTTGCTTCCAAGAAGAACTCCAAGGGAGTTATTGCGGAGTCGTTTGACAATGATCTCCATATCCGGAGGTTGGCGGAAGTACGGCCGTGCGAATAGCCACATACCTCGTTCATGGAAGAGGCTAGAATCCTTCAAGAGTTTACACAATATGCTGCTAATGCCTACCTCACCGACTTCATCACAGCTGAATGTGAACAGTATCATCTCCTCACAAATACCTTTGTTCAAAGTTTTACTTTCCTTCCTAGGAATAATCCTCCTGAGGTGCAGTTTAATTTATACGCTGAGTTCCATCAGATACCGCTTACTGAGTTCTATGAAATATGCTTGCTTCCTTCTGATGGTGGTTTGGTAGAGCCTAGGCCGGCAGAGTTTGAGGCCCTTTATCGTACCTTGACAGTGGGAGATGAGAGAGGGGTGTCGGGTATCACTGTCGCAGGCTTGCATTTTCCTGCTGTTTATTATTTCACTTTTTTATTGCAAAATGCTTGTTTGCTAGAGACAAGGTGGGTGCACTCAATGCCCCAGACCTTGCTATTTTACGTCGTGCACTTGAGGGCGACAACACTTATAGCTTGAGAGCTATTGTGGCACGTCACCTCCACATTAATAAGTCCAAGGGTAAAATACATGGTGGTATCTTCGCTACTCGTTTGGCGGCTCGCTTTAATGTTGAGATAGGCCTTCATGATTATCCTTTGCCCAAGGTTTACCTAGATCACGCCGCCATGGAACACCACCAGTTTATTGCACGCGATTATCCTAACATTCCTATTCCTTATAACCTGGTTTTCAGTGTTAACACTCGTGATATTCTTCCATTGCCTGCTCCTGCTTTGTTTGATGTTGTTGCCCGGGGCGGATATAGGATTATGCCCGCAGATATCATTGCCTACCGGAACAACCAGGCTGTATCAGAGGAGGAACCTCAGGAGTGGGATCTGTGGATGCCCGCTCCTCAGCACCCCGACTACTATCCAGGATACTGATCGATTACCAAGTTAGGACAAAAGCCTAAGCTTGGGGGAGTACGTGTTTCCCACCGACATTACATTCATGTTCACACATATCATTCCAGTTGTCAGTGTCCACACTTTTTCATTATATTATCCATGTTACATTTATATTCTCGCTTTCTTCTTGTATGTTTGAAAAACCTTAGAAAAACCAAAAAAATTAGTTGTAGTTAGTTTACTTTGTATGCATGCTTAGTTGTAGTATTAAAAAGAAAACCCAAAAAGATTTCCTTGTTCTTGTTTTGCTTGTTGGGAGCTTTCCCGTGTAAATAGTTTTCTCGTTTTTGCTTCTCCCTTTTATTTGCTTGTTCAAGAAAACCAAAAACACCAAAAATATTTTAGTGTGTTTCTCTGAATTTCTTTCTTTTTATTCGAGTCGTACCAAGGAGAAGACCACAATGAAAATGTTGAGTGGCTCTCGATTGCATAATTGTTGATCTAACAAAGAGCCCATATTACCTTGTCTTCTCCTGTTGAATAAAATGTTTGCAGATTCCAGCTTAGTCCACGACACTCTTGCACTATTATTATTTTCACATCGTTCAGTCGTGGAAGTGAAAGGCAATAATGACGATATTTGATGAACTGGCCGTGGCACAGAGAAACTGGTATGAACTCGACTTGTTCTGTTTTTGTAAATATGTTTAACCTAGTATCCATGATTCAGCCCATTATGATTAAATATGTTTGCAATGACAATTAGAGATTATAGTTTCTCATGCCATGCATAAGTAGCTAGGAGTGGATAATGATTTATCTTGGATGTCAACATTGCATTAAAATGATTGTGATGTAGTATGATGATATGGTATCCTCCTCTGAATGTTTGAGTGGCTTGACTTGGCACATGTTTATGCATGTAGTTGAATCAAAACCAACATAGCCTCTGTGAAATTTATGTTCATGGTGTTCATATCCTACTCATGTTAGTGTCCAATGTTACTTATGCATAATGCATGTTCATGACCGATATTGCTCTCTAGCTGGTCACTTCTCAACCTAATTGCTAGCCTTCGCCTGTACTAAGTGGGAATTCTGCTTGTACATCAAAAACTTTGAACCCACGTTATTCCAGATGAGTCCACCATACCTACCTATACGCGGTATTACCCTGCTGTCCTAAGTAAATTTGCATGTGCCACCTCTAAAAACTTCAAATAAATATCCTTTTTGTGTGCTTGGATCGTTCATGGAACGACAGGAGGTGGTCGGTATCTTCAGTGCTAAGCGGGTTATTCTCAGGTTGAGCGTTGATTCACTCACCATCGCACGAGAAAAGGGCGGTAATAGGGATGCCCAGTCCCAAATTGCAAACAGAAATAGCTTACAAATAATCAAACAAAAACTCCCAATGGAGTCAAAACCTTTACTTTTCTCGCTTGGGAACCGCCACTAGCATGCTTAGCATGGAAGATATTGATAGCTGATGGTCGTGACGTAAACAAGAAGGGTGCATTTCTCAAAATATCATTTACCTCTGATTAAAAACTTGAGCTCTGGCACCTCTGCAAATCACTGCTTCCCTCTGCGAAGGGACTATCTATTTACTTTTATGTTGTGTCATCACCTTCTAAAATAAGCACCAGAACCTGAGAGCACTGCTGTCATGCTGATGCATTGTGTGTAGCTAATGTTGGGTGCATCATGACTGGATCTTTTCTACCATGAATTACAATGTTTAGTCACTGCTTGAACTTTGGAGGTTCTCTGCATTTATGTTTTGTGTCTCGGGAAGGGCTAGCGAGATACCACTATTGTCATATTATATCATGGTTGTTTTGATAACGTGTTGCTGTTTGAGATAGCTTATTATTGCTCGCTAGCTGATTATGTCATTAATATGAGTTAATATAATTTTTAAGAGTTATTGTCGACATGGTTAGTTATGATGTTGGCTGAAAACCTGCGTGATTTTTAAGCTTATTTATGCAAACAAGAGCAAAAGAGTTCGTAAAAGTTTTTCTTTTTCACTTTCAGTTTATCAACTTAGTTGCTTGAGGACAAGCAGAGGTTTAAGCTTGGGGGAGTTTATACGTCTCCAGCGTATCTACTTTTCCTAACGCTTTTCCTCTTGTTTTGGACTCTAATTTGCATGATTTGAATGAAACTAACCCCGGACTAACGCGGTTTTCAGCAGAACTACCATGGTGTTGTTTTTGTGCAGAAATAAAAGTTCTCGGAATGGAACAAAACTTTGCGAGGATTTTTTATATCAATAAAGAGAATTTCTAGAGCCAAGAGTCACCTGAGGGGGGCACCTGGTTGGGCACAACCCACCAGGGCGCGCCTGCCACCCCAGGCGCGCCGAGGTGGGTTGTCCCCACTTGGTGGCCCCGCAGACCCTGAAACCGACGCTATAAAATCCTATTTTTCCAGAAAAAAATTAGGAAGAAAGAATTATCGTGATCTATGAGACAGAGTCGTCGTCACCTCATGTTTTTCATCGGGAGGCCAGATCTGGAGTCTGTTTGGGGCTCCGGAGAGGGGGATCTTCGTTCTTCGTCATCACCAACCCTTCTCCATCGCCAATTCCATGATGCTCCCCACCGGGAGTCAGTAATTCCTTCGTAGGCTCGCTGGTCGGTGAGGAGTTGGATGAGATTCATCATGTAATCTAGTTAGTTTTGTTAGGGCCTGATCCCTAGTTTTCACTATGTTCTGAGATTGATGTTGCTATGACTTTGCCATGCTTAATGCTTGTCACTTTGGGCCCGGGTGCTTTGATTTCAGATCTGAACTGTTTATGTTATCACCATTATATCCATGTTCTAGATCCGATCATGCAAGTTATAGTCACCTACTATGTGTTATGATCCGGCAACCCTGGAGTGACAATAGTCAGGACCACTCCCGGTGATGACCGTAGTTTGAGGAGTTTATGCACCATGTGCTAATGCTTTGTTCCGGTTCTCTATTAAAAGGAGGCCTTAATATCCCTTAGTTTCCAACTGGACCCTGCTGCCATGGGAGGGTAGGACAAAAGATGTCTTGCAAGTTCTTTCCATAAGCACGTATGACTATTTACGGAATACATGCCTACATTATATTTATGAATTGGAGCTAGTGCCGTATCTCCCTAGGTTATGACTGTCACGTGATGAATATTACCCAACAAATCATCGATCCAATGCCGACGAATTTATCCTATATTTTTCTTGCTAAGTTACTACTGCTATCGTTACTTCTGCACTTGCTATAAAACTATTGCTATCACCGTTACCATTGCTACTATCACTATTATCAAAACTATCATATTACTTTGCTACTATTCACGTTGCTACAGATCATTAATCTCTAGGTGTGGTTGAATTGACAACTCAGCTGCTAATACCTGCAAATATTCTTTGGCTCCCCTTGTGTTGAATCTATAAATTTGGGTTGAATACTCTACTCTCTAAAACTATTGTGATCCCCTATACTTGTGGGTTATCAGTGCACCTTTCAGCGGCGCTCAGTTGGAAGAGCATCACCGGCTGAGTCTTGCCGACGAGAGTTGGATGAGGGTTGGTTTCTGCGTCGCCTCAGGCTCGTTGTTGTACTCGAGATCAATCCAGACGATCTTGTGGCACTGGAGCCTGAGGTGGCGCTCGTACTGCTCGAGGGAGGTCGCCATCTTCTTCTTGTCGTTGGTGTGGATGACATGAACCTTGGTGTTGCCGTGCGCCTCCATGTTCCAATACTCGTCGACGAACCCCATCGCCGATAGTAGGGCTTGGTGTCTTCTATGGAGATTGGTGTGATGGAGCGATTTGGTGGCAGCGCAATGGATACTTGTGTTGTTGTGGATGAGAAAGCCTTGGCAGGGGTCTGAATTTAAAGGGGGTGCCGCGGCGGATGAACTGCACGATCTTGCTGATGATGCGGTTTTGCAGATCGTGGGTTGGGGTTGCGTCTGTGATCGTGAGTTTGTGGCGATGGAACCGCTTGGATTGGGCAGTTGTCTCCGAATGTGGTTTTTAACGTGGTTTTATTTTAGTTTTCATCAGTAAAATTTGTTAACCACCACGTTCTGTGCGAACGGGCATTTGTCACGTTTATATGTATTGTACGTGTTCCCAAAACTGCATTGCTTATGATACCGCACTGCTTCGTTTAAAAAAAGCACTGCATTTGTCTATAGGTTTGTACTGCACCTGTTTTTGCGTGTACTTGCTGCAGCCCCTGGAAAAAAGTGCAGTATATTCCGCAATTTATGAGTATTTTCGCTGTGAACTAGACCATGTATGTTTTCATGTATCTATACCGAAACTGCATTGCTTATGATACCGCGCTGCTTCGTCTAACCAAATGCACTGCATTATCTAGAGCTGCGTACTGTATCTGTTTTTACGTGTACTTGAAGCTGCTCCTGGGAAAAAGTGCAGTATATTCCACAATTTATGAGTAGTTTTTCTATGAACTACGCCATGTATGTATACCGAAATTGCATTGCTTATGATACCGCACTGCTTCGTCTAACCAAATGCACTGCATTGTCTAGAGCTGCGTACTGCATCTATTTTTGCGTGTACTTGTTGCAGCCCCTGGCACTGGAGGGGGACCCCCCCATCTTAAAACGCGCGTTGTTTTTTCGAATTTAATTATTTTACGAACTGCATGTATTTATTTGTTTCACTGTGAGAACTTCATTGTTCTTCACAGCGAACTACATCTGGTACTAACTTATTTGTTTAGATCTGGTCCGTCTTATTTAGTCGGGCCATTTTATGTAACACTTTCCCATGCGGGCCTTGCACGTGGCCCACCCAGGCGATCCCACCGCTCCGCTCATAGGGAGAGACCGAGAAGAAACCTCTCTCCTCTCTTGCAGCGGCTCCCGAAGCATCTCTCCCTCGAGCAAAACCGCCATCGCTCGCAGAAACCGTCGTCGCCCGCGGAACCGCCATCGTCAAGAGGTCCTTATTCCTGCATTCCGCGTCCCCGTCCGCTCCGCCAGCCCTTCCCGCTTCGCTCCCGCAGCCTTTTCCCATCTGTTCCCGCCTGCGCCCCCCACCGCCGCCGTTTATCCCATTTTTTGTGGTACGTTTCCCGTTCCCTCAGTCTTGATTGTCCCTTCGTCTAGTTTTGTGATTCTTGTAGTGGCTGCTGTATTTTTTGCTTATGTATTTTTTCGTAAGCAGGCGATTTGATCTCGATTTGAAGTCCGTACTCGTGTGTGTTCTGTAGGCAGAGCAAGGTGCATTGTCGGAGTAAATGGCCACGGGTAGCCTAACCGACTACCCCTGGTTCTTCAGAAAAATTATCAGGCCTTCGGGCCTCCAAGCACTCCAAGCATCGGGCCGCCTTCCCTGGCCGGCTACCTCTAAAGCCGACTCCCGGAAGGCGACCCAGCCTCAGCAACCTCTCCCCGAGACGACTACGGGGTGGCCGACTCCAAGGAGCCGGCCAAGAAGAACGCCGACTCCAAGAAGCCGGCCGAGACCACAACCACCAAAGCTGTTCCCACATAACGGCGACAAGACGGGGTGTGGCCACAGTGCGGCCCACTACCCCCGCAGCCCGAGGCGGACATGGCTACAGGAGGCCGTACGGGACGGCCGTCTCCCGTGCGGCTCGGCACTGTAGCCATGCTAGCCTCGACGTCATCCACGACAGACTCCCGTACGGCCCACGGGCGGCGGGCCCCTTCAGCCAGAGAGAGGCGTGAAGGCGGCCCGGCCTTTCCCAGTCACCCAAGAGCGTAGCCGGCCCCCAGAAGCCGGCAACTCCCTTCCTCGAAGCAGGAGCCCCATTAAGAAGACAAGACGAGGTAAGGCTACAGTGAGAGCCCCCGAGGCGGCCCACTGTAGCCACGCTTACCTCGACAAAGCCCTCGTCATCAGAGGCGAGGCTACAGTAAGCAGCCGCCGATAAGACCCTAGGCGGTGGGGCCAGCCTGTCGACCAAGAAGCCGGCTGCCGGCGGGACCCAGCAGCCCGCGGAGAAGCCGGCGAGCATAGACACTGATGGCTGGGACCAGGGCCCAGTCGGATTACCATTGTACCCCCGGGGGGTAGGCCTATATAAACCCCCCGGAGCACCCATGCAAAGGGTTGGCCTCTGAGCACAGGGTTGGCTTCTAAGCATAGCACACACACCATAGATAGAGAGAAGTAAGAGCTAGCCTTGTTCTTCTTCTCCCTTGAACCCAAACAGCTCTAGGAGCGATTGTAGCTACTTTCACCGATCTAGTGATCATGCGGAGACCCCGCAGACCAGGACTAGGGGTGTTATCTCCTCGCAGAGCCCCGAACCTGGGTAAGATCCGCCGGCGTGCATGTCTTCGCCTCATCCCGTTTCCAGGCACCGGCGACGTTTTATTGGCACCCACACAGATAAGCCATCTGTTGGCATATGTCGCACCAACCACCCGACATTTGGCGCCCACCGTGGGGCCAGGTGCACCATCGTCCGGAGACCTGTTCTAGACGGGAACCCTCTTCCTCCCCCGCTAGCGCAGCCAGCCTGCTGCGCCCGATGGCATTTGCCTCGACGCGCTGCAAGGCGTCGACGCTCGGCGAGACTCGCATCTCCGACGAGCCTGCGTCCGACGCAGGCACCGGCTACCCCGAGAGCCGGCTCGTCAGCCTCCTCGACCAGCTTCACGTCTCCAGCGAGCCTGCTGCAGACGTGGAGTCGGTCGGCTCCACCGACCCGATGCTCATCGACTCCGACACAGCATCGCTTGACGCCTAACCCTCCGACGTGGTGGTCTTCGACGACCCCCTCCCTCGAGCTGACAGCGGCAGCAGCGCTGTCACCGAAGTGCTGGTCATCAGCCACGTCGCCAACTCGGGCGAGAACGCCCACGACGCCCTGCAAGCGGCGATGCACGACCTCTCCGTCCCCATCCCGGCCGATGCCGACGCCGAGACCCTGGAGGCACGCCGCCTCGCCCTCATCGCGGAGGGCCAGAAGATAGCCTCCATGAGACGCCTCACCGAGGCCCACCAGCGCGAAGTCGACTGGGCCGCCTTCGGTACGCCGCCGCCTAGCGGCCCGAGCCGAGCCGGCTTCGTCCAGAAACGCGGCGCGGCCGTCGCCAGCATGCTGGGGGCAGATCGCCCCGTCTACGCCACCCCGCTCGAGAACTTGCGAGCCGCCCAGGCGGCCGCAGAAGAGCTCAATGGGCTGGGAGTCGACGAGCTCCCCTACATGACAAGATGGATCCAGCAGCTGATCGACGCGGCTGCAGAACGGCACGAAGCCGGCGCCCGTGCTGATAGTCATCCCCCGCGCCGGGAGCACGCCGCGACGTCCCGCTCGCCGACTGCGAGCGGCGCGCGCCAGAAAAAAGACAAGGAGCCGGCTGCCAGCCGCAGCCGGACTCGCATTACCATCGAGCGCGCGCGGAAGGCCGCCCTCGAGCGGTTGAACACCAAGGAAACCTGCCTCCTCCCCCGCCTCGAAGAGAAAGACGCCTCACTCCGCCGCCCATCACACATCCGACTCTTGGCGACCGACTCGGCCCCCGAGAAGGAGTCGGCGAGAATAACGCCCGCCACAGGATCGACCGCCTTGCTCGATCCTTGGCGTTAGAAGAAGAAGACGATGTCGGCCCGCCATGCTTTGGCCCCCGCATCCGCGACGAGCCCTTCCCCAAAGGGTTCTCGCTCCCCAGAGACACGCCCAAGTACAACGGCTCGATGAAGCCGGAAGATTGGCTCATCGACTACTCCACGGCCGTCAGCATAGCCAACGGCAATCGGCGCGTCGCCGTGAAGTACGTCCCCCTCATGCTGCAAGGCACGGCACGCACATGGCTCAACAGCCTCAAGCCCTACAGCATCAACAGTTGGCTGGACTTCACCGAAGTTTTCGTCCGCAACTTCACCAGCACCTACAAGCGGCCTCCCAAGCCTCGCCAGCTCTCCCTCTGCGTCCAAGGGCCCAACGAGTCGACCCGCGACTATCTCACGCGATGGGCCGAGCTCCGCAACTCCTGCGAGGGAGTGCACGAGGTCCAGGCCATCGAGTACTTCACCGCCGGGTGCCGAGAGGGCACCCTCCTAAAGCACCGACTCCTCTGCGACGAGCCGGCAACCCTCGACGAGTTACTAGTCATCGCCGACAAGTACGCCACTGCCGACTCCTCGATGAAGACCGAGCTCTGAGTAGACGCCTCGGGGAAGGTGATTGCTCCGGCTCCCAAGACGCCGGCTGGCGACCCTAATCGGCGCCCCTACCAGAACGACCACAAGCGCAAGGGCCCCATGCCGACTTCCTCCAGTCGGTAGGTGGCCACAGTTGAAGACGAGCAGCCCGAAGAACGGCCTGCTCCCAAGAAGAAGGGTGGAAGGCCGGCTTGGCAGCCGTCTTTCTCCAACGAACAAGCTCTTGACGCCCCCTGCAAGTTCCACAGCGGCGAGAAGCCGTCCAACCACACAACCCGGAAATGCCACTGGCTCACCCGCATCACCAAGGGCGAGGGGATGTTGCCGCCTCCGCCTCCCGGCCCGCCGCCTCCAGCCCCCCAGCAGCCGGCGGCTCGGCCGGCAGTCGGCGCCATCCAAGACGAATTTCCCGAAGAGCACGCCGCCTACATCGTCTTCACCAGTCAAGCCGACGACAAGCGCAGCCGACGCCGACAGCACCAAGAAGTGAATGCAGTCGCCACCAGCGCCCCCGAGTTCATGCGCTGGTCAGAAAAGCCAATCAGCTGGAGCCAGGCCGACCACCCAGAGGTGATGCCTTCGCCTGGCTCCTATGCAATGGTCTTGGACGTCACCCTCTCGACGGAGAGGCGAGCTGCCAGATTTTCCCGCGTCCTGATAGACGGCGGAAGCAGTATCAACATACTGTACCGCGATACCATGGAGAAGCTGAACATCAAAGCGAAGCAGCTCATGCCGAGCCGCACCGTCTTCCATGGTATCGTCCCTGGCCTGTCTTGCTCCCCAATCGGCAAGATCAAAATGGATGTTCTCTTCGGAGACAAAGATCATTTCCGCCGAGAAGCAATATGGTTCGAGGTAGTGGATTTGGAGAGCCCCTATCATGCACTGCTTGGCCGACCTGCTTTGGCCAAGTTCATGGCTGTGCCCCACTACGCCTACCTGAAGATGAAGATGCCGAGCTCGAAGGGGATCATCACGGTAGCCGGCGACTACAAGAAGTCCATCGAGTGCGCCATGGCCAGCAGCCGGCTGGCCGAGTCCCTCGTGGTGGCAGAAGAGAAGAAGATGTTGGAACGGGTTGTGGCCATGGCCGGCAAGCAGCCGGCCCTGTCCCCCAACCCCAAGGATTGTGATGCGCAGGGCTCCTTCCAGCCTGCCAAAGAGACGAAGAAGATACCTCTGGACCCAGAGAACCCGGAGAGGTTCGCTGTCATTGGGGCGAACTTGGACAGTAAATAGGAAGGCGAGCTCGTCGACTTCCTCTGTGAGAATCGAGACATCTTTGCATGGTCCCCGAAGGATTTCGCCGAGCACAAATTACATGTCCGAGCTGACGCGAAGCCGGTCAAGCAACCCCTCCGCCGACTGTCAGAAGAGAAGCAAAGAATTGTGGGAGAAGAGATAGCCCGGCTCCTTGCCGCCGGCTTTATCATGGAAGTGTTCTTTCCAGACTGGCTTGCCAACCCAGTTCTGGTTCTGAAGAAGAATAACAAGTGGCGTATCTGTATAGACTACACCAGTCTGAACAAGGCTTGCCCAAAGGATCCGTTTGCTCTGCCACGGATTGACCAAGTGATAGACTCCACAGCGGGATGCGAGCTGTTAAGTTTTTTGGATGCATACTCAGGGTATCATCAGATCAAGTTGGACCCGGCTGACCGCCTGAAGACTGCCTTCATCACACCCATTGGAGCTTTCTGCTACCTGACAATGACATTCGGCTTGAGAAATGCCGGTGCCACTTTTCAGCGTTGCATGCAGAAATGTCTCTTGAAACAACTCGGCAGAAATGCCCACGTCTATGTAGACGACATTGTGGTGAAGACAGAGAAGCGTCGTACCTTGCTGGAAGACCTAAAAGAAACATTCGCCAACTTGCGCCGATTCCAGATCAAGCTCAACCCCGAGAAGTGCGTGTTCGGAGTACCAGCCGGCTAGCTGCTAGGCTTCCTGGTCTCCGAACGCGGCATTGAGTGCAACCCTGTCAAGATCAAGGCCATCGAGAGGATGGAGATTCCCACCAAGCTGCGAGATGTGCAGAAGTTCACTGGCTGCTTAGCCTCCCTGAATCGTTTTATCAGCCGACTAGGAGAGAAGGCTCTCCCCTTGTACCGACTCATGAAGAAGTCCACTCACTTCGAGTGGAATGATCAAGCCGACCAAGCCTTCCATGAGTTGAAGAAAATGCTGACCACTCCGCCTGTCCTGGCTGCGCCGACTGAGAAGGAGCCCATGCTCCACTACATCGCCGCGACTAGCCGAGTCGTCAGCACTGTTGTTGTGGTCCAGCGCCCGGAGGAAGGCCGAGCCCAGCTAGTCCAGAGGCCGGTGTACTATCTCAGCGAAGTGCTATCCAGCTCAAAGCAAAACTACTCGCACTACCAGAAGATGTGCTACGGAGTGTACTTCGCTACCAAGAAACTGAAGCCCTACTTCCAAGAGCACCCCATCACGGTCGTGTGCACCGCCCCACTTGCCGAGATCATAGGCAGCCAGGATGCATCCGGCCGGGTGGCCAAATGGGCCATTGCATTGGCGCCCTACACGATATTCTATCAACCCCGCACCGCCATCAAGTCGCAAGCATTGGCCGACTTCCTCGTCGACTGGGCCAAGACCCAGTACCTACCGCCGGCTCCCGACTCTACCCATTGGCGGATGCACTTTGACGGGTCCAAGATGCGCACCGGCTTGGGAGCCGGCATCGTCCTCACCTCTCCCAAAGGCGACAAGCTCAAGTACACGCTGCAGATCCACTTCGCCGCCTCCAACAACGTGGCCGAGTACGAGGCGCTCGTACATGGGCTCCGGCTAGCCAAAGAACTCGGCATACGCCGGATCCTGTGCTACGGCGACTCAGACTTGGTGGTCGAGCAGTCGTCTGGCGACTAGGACGCCAAAGATGCGAACATGGCGAGCTATCGTTTCCTCGTCCAGCAGATAAGCGGATACTTCGAAGGGTGCGAGTTCCTTCACGTGCCAAGGGCCGACAACGACCAAGCAGATGCCCTAGCACGGATCGGCTCCACCCGACAAGCCATACCGACTGACGTCTCCCTCCAGCGCCAGGCGGAAGAAAAGAACACCAAAATCAGAAAACAAGCCAAAGTGGCAGATGGCAAGAAAGGACGAAGAGGTAGGCGGCTTACCGTCAACCAGATCTTCGATCTGGCCATAGCCAGAGACCAGAGTCAGCCTGGCCTCAGCCCAGCCAGCCGCCTCCATCTTGAACTCGGCCTGGAGAGTGGCTTCGCGATCCTGCGCAGCCTTCAGGGCCGCCTTGTGGCCTTCCTCCTGGTCGGCCAGCTTCTTGACCAGGCGGTCGCGCTCCTGCACCAAGGCGGCGAGCTCGGCATCCTTGGCACGAAGAGCAGTCTGGGACTCCCCCAGTTGTGCCCTCAGACTGGCGTTGGCCGCTTCAGAGACGGTAGAAGAAGAAGAACAGTAAGGAGTCGTCAAGGAAGATCCGACCCGACTGCTCAGCAGTCGGCCCGAATCTCGGGGACTACACCCAGTGGGTGCGCTGATGCGCCCCCACATGAGATAAAGAACAAATCACGTACCTCGGCTCTCAGTAAGGTCGGCGGTCTTCTGAGTCAGCTCCCGAGCCTGGGAGTTGAAGGCGGCCGCTCGAAGGTTGTGGTAGTCCTGCAAGATGGACAGAAGACCGAGGTGAGAACAAAAACAGCAAGGGCAAATCCACCAAGAAGTTCCAAGCCGCCTGCTCAGCAGCCGACTCGGAACTCGGGGACTACACCCAGTGGGTGCGCTGACGCGCCCCCACGGAAGAAATCAAGATCAAGAAGAGATCAACATCAAGAAGAAGCAAGATGGGAACACTAACCCGGATGGCAGCCCGCGTCGCGAGGAACTCGTCGGTGAACTGCCTCAGCGCCGCAGCTTGGCCCTGGAGTCGGGTCCGGACGTCCTGTGCAGCCATGTTCACCACGGCCGTCCCTCCGCCTGGCGTCCACCCCGAGGTAGCGCTGGCCGCCTCCGCATCTCGGGCCGACGAGCTGGAACCCACGGCCGGCTGTGGCTCCGACGCGGCCATCTGCGGCTCCGACGCGGCCTTCCCCGCACGCCGGCTCAATGGAATCCGGACCGCCGTCTCAACCCTCACGGCCGGCTCGCCCTCCGCCAACTGTGCAGGCGGCAGATCAGGCCGGCCGCCTTGGGCCGCCCCAGTTGGCGGGGTCGGCTCCGGCGCCCTCTCCAAGATGATGACGTCGTCGCCGCTTCCCCCCAGCCCTGGCTGGTCGCCGCTGGCTACCCTTGGCGAGGGCTCCATGTCCCCAGGCGCCATGACGCGCAGCGGGGTGACCATCAAAACCTCCCCTACCGCCGCCGCGGCCTCAGCCTCTGCTTGGGCCCTGGCTGCCGCATCGGCGAGTGCCTTCGCCGCCTCCTCCTCCCGTGCCGCCTGGGCGGCGGCCGCCCCCCGCGCCTCTCGCTCCTCCCGCGCCTCCCGCGCGTTCCTTTCTGTCGCCTCCTGGTGGTCGGCGCGGGGGTCCACGCGGCGGGTGGTGCTCCCAGAGCCCCTTGGCGACTCGACGACGGAACCGGCAGCCGCCCGCTCGAGCGACAGCGGAGCCCTGATCATTGCAGAAGAAGACAAGAGCTCAAGAACCACCAAAGAAAAGAAAGAAAGAGAGTACACAAAGAAAGCGAACTTACGCCGACACGGTCTGTGGTTGCTTCACCGCCTTGCGGAAGCGAGCCGCCTTTGCGGCCGCCTCCTCCCGCCTGGTGGCTGCCGCCCCGCCTCTGGGCTTCTTCGTTCGGCTGCCGAACAAGCCCTGGGCGGCGCGACGCTTCTGACCTCCACCCCGAGCAGGCTGCGCGGCGGAGGAACCCGCGCCGCATCCAGATGCCGGCTGGCGGCGCGGGACGGCTTCGGCCTCATCGTCGTCCGGCCAGTCGTCAAAGGTGGCACTGAGCCCGGAGCCGCCTGCTTCGCCACCAGCTTGGCCACCACCCGGCTCAACGTCGTCGTCCATACCGGCCGCCGCCAGGTCGGGGTCCTCCAGATCGTGTTCGGCTCGGTCGGGGACGAATCGGTGCTCCGCGTCTGACCCGCCGGCCGGCCGAAGCAGAGGGCTCTGTCGAAAAGCAAACCGACTAAGTTAGAGTCGGCTAAGAGGAACTCGGCAACAAATCAAAGAGAGAGAAAAAGAGACAAGGAGAACATACCGTAGGCGGCGGATTGGCTCGGCTATATGGCTCCTTGCCGAACTGCCACTCTTCGGTGAGTTTGCAGTTCGCAAGGTAGTTCACCATGTAGGCGACCTCCTCGCGCAGCATCTCCTTGGTGCACATTCGGCTCGGATCGAGCTGGCCGCTCATCTGACAGATCAGATGAGGCCGGCTCTGGAGCGGAAGAACCCGGCGCGTGACGAACGCGGCCAGAAGGTCGGGCCCCGTCAGGCTCTCCGACTGGACCATCACCCGCAGTCGGGCGATGGCGGCGTTTCTGGCCGGCGTCGGCGTCACAGCCCGGAAGGACCACTGGGGCAGTCTGCCCGCCGGTGGGCCGGCTACATAAGCCGGCAGGTTGATGTAGTCGCCCCGTGGGGCGATGTTCCGCACGTAGAAGTACGACTTCTGCCACTTCTTCACCGATTGGATCAGCGTGATGACGGGGAAGGGGTTGTCAGCGGCCGATCTCCGCGACGCGATGAAGGCGCCAGTCTGAGCCGGCACGCCCCGCATGCGCGTGCCCAGCTTCGACTGGAAGAACTCCCCCCAGAGCTCGAGGGTGGGGAGGACGCCGAGGTAGCCCTCGCACAGGATGACGAAGGCGGACAGCAGCACCACCGCGTTTGGGGTGAGATGGTGCGGCTGGAGCTGATAGAAGTCGAGCCAGGAGCGGAAGAAGGCGCTCACTGGGAGGCCGATGCCGCGCAAGAAGTGCGAGCGGAAGACCACCCGCTCGCCCTCCTGCGGCTCCGGCGTGATTTCCTTCGCCGGCGCGAGGCGGACCTCCACCTTGTCCGCGGCTGGCAGCCGCCGAGTCTTGCGGAGGAAATCGACGTGGTCGTCGTGGACGTTGGAGCCGTCCCAATGCCCGCCCTACTGCTCCGTGGCGGGAGGCATGGCGAAAACTAGCGCGGCGGCGGAGGAATGTGCGGGGTTAGAGCGCGGCGGCGAGGCGCTGTCGCAAGAACGGCGAGCGAGGAAGATGGTGGAAGTAGGAGGAGCGTGCGAGGGCCTGCCGCCCTCCACCTCCCCCTACTTATAGCTTCGCGAGGCGAGGCCGAAGAGGCCGGACGTGGGGGCGAGACATGGGATTAACTTCGCCCACTCCCCCCACGTCTCGCGATTATTGCGCATAAATGCGAGCTGAAACTGCCGCACGGGACGTGCGGGCGGTTTCGGGATACAGAGAATCCGCGCCTGGGCCCGAGCGCGGACATGGCGGGCCCCCGCCCTGCGGCGACGTCCCGTCGCGCGCGTGGGCTGGCAGGCTTTCCGGCCACGTGGTTCGCAGATGGCCAGTGGCCGGCCCGCGGCCCGGTGCGCGCACTAGCGGGCTCCCGCCCTCCGACTCCAGAAGATTTCGACTCAGGCGGCGCGCCTGACCAAAGCCGGCTCCCAGCTGCCGGCTTGCAAAGATGGGAAGCTGATCGAGCTTCTCAACCCCTACTCAACCTCGAAGCCCAATCAGCTTCGGGGACTACTGTCGGAGTAAATGGCCACGGGTAGCCTAACCGACTACCCCTGGTTCTTCAGAAAAATTATCAGGCCTTCGGGCCTCCAAGCACTCCAAGCATTGGGCCGCCTTCCCTGGCCAGCTACCTCTAAAGCTGACTCCCGGAAGGCGACCCAGCCTCAGCAACCTCTCCCCGAGACGACTACGGGGTGGCCGGCTCCTTGGAGCCGGCCAAGACCACAACCACCAAAGCTGTTCCCACATAACGGCGACAAGACGGGGTGTGGCCACAGTGCGGCCCACTACCCCCGCAGCCCGAGGCGGGCATGGCTACAGGAGGCCGTACGGGACGGCCGTCTCCCGTGCGGCTCGGCACTGTAGCCATGCTAGCCTTGACGTCATCCACGACAGACTCCCGTACGGTCCACGGGCGGCGGGCCCCTCCAGCCAGAGAGAGGCGTGAAGGCGGCCCGGCCTTTCCCAGTCGGCCAAGAGCGTAGCCGGCCCCCAAAAGCCGGCAACTCCCTTCCTCGAAGCAGGAGCCCCATTAAGGAGACAAGACGAGGTAAGGCTACAGTGAGAGCCCCCAAGGCGGCCCACTGTAGCCACGCTTACCTCGACAAAGCCCTCGTCATCAGAGGCGAGGCTACAGTAAGCAGCCGCCGACAAGACCCTAGGCGGTGGGGCCGGCTTGTCGACCAAGAAGCCGGCAGCCGGCGGGACCCACCAGCCAGCGGGACCCAGCAGCCGACGAAGAAGCCGGCGAGCATAGACACTGACGGCTGGGACCAGGGCCCAGTCGGATTACCATTGTACCCACGGGGGGTAGGCCTATATAAACCCCTCGGAGCACCCATGCAAAGGGTTGGCCTCTGAGCACAGGGTTGGCTTCTAAGCATAGCACACACACCATAGATAGAGAGAAGTAAGAGCTAGCCTTTTTCTTCTTCTCCCTTGAACCCAAACAGCTCTAGGAGCGATTGTAGCTACTTTCACCGATCTAGTGATCATGCGGAGACCCCGCAGAGCAGGACTAGGGGTGTTATCTCCTCGGAGAGCCCCGAACCTGGGTAAGATCCGCCGGCGTGCATGTCTTTGCCTCATCCCGTTTCCAGGCACCGGCGACGTTTTATTGGCACCCACACAGATAAGCCATCCGTTGGCATATGTCGCACCAACCACCCGACATGCATCTAGGGTTCCGTCAAATTTTGTTGATTTTGTTGCTGATATCTGTCACTTCGTCCTTGTGCTACAAGCAAACGCCATGTCTTCGCCAAGCAGAGTAGAAGGAGGAGTTCAAGGTATGTGGACTGCTTACTTTGGCCTTGTTTATTTTCTGTGATGTTTATGTAGTTTCCTAGTTCATCCTGCAGATTTGTTTATGATGTGTTAGTTGTCAGCATTGCTTTGCATTATTTGTCATGTGATGTTTTGTAATTTCTGTTTCTAGTTTTAATTGAATCCAGTAGGTGATTGTAGTGGTCATAATGATACACCAATTGGCTCTCATTGTCCTGGTGGTAAGGATCACGGTGGTGAGGCAGGACATCAATTGAATTCACCAATTGAATCTTCTCCCATAAGTGTGGCCCCTCCTTCTGGTATGTGTTTGTTTTTTCTTCTTATTTTTAATTTGCCAATTTGGTTGTATCCCTATTTCTGTTGTAAATTTCATATGTGTCCTGTGAGTTTTGAAATTATCGGCGTTCTGGGAACCGGGGTACCCAGACTTGCCTGCCTGCAGTGCATAGCGTGGCTCCATCAGCGGCCTGGTACGTCCCATCTTCAGCACCAACAACACAAGACCCTTGCGAGGGGACAACCCTCGCGAGGCGGACGACGCCAGGACCTCCAGAAGGAGTGGCCTCTTAAGGCTGGCTCCTGAGGAGCGGAGATTTCCATGCGAGCCCTCACCTCGTGACGTTCGGATGACGCGAGCCAAGATGACCAAGGCCAGGCGGGCGCCGGCGGGCGCAGTACAGCAGGTTTCCTCTTTGGTGTTAAAGAGGCAAGCACAGGCGCAAAGTCCCGAGGAATCAGCCAAAAGTTTCCATTTCCATGCAATGAGACCAAGACCGCTAGGACGGCAGGACGGAGGTCATCGCCGAGCCCACCACGTCGTCACCACCAGAAGCTTTCAGGCTAAGACCACCTTTCTTCAGGATAAGATGTACTAGTTGTCTCCCTTCGAATTTGGCCATTGTGGGATCCCTTCCTGCCTTCATTTTGGGGGAAGAGGACCGAGGCCACTATAAATATAGCCTAGCCACCACCTTGGAGAGGGCAGAGAGAAGAGAGGAGAAGGGGACGGATCATTTAGACCATCCACACCCACACCAGCTCACCCAAGCACAAGAACACACCTCCTGAGGTTGTTCTTCCACTGTACTAGTTCATCCTCAGCCCACCTAGAGGCTAATCCACCAAAAAGTAGGGGTAGGGTATTACACCACAAGGTGGCCCGAACCTGGGTAAACTGACTTGTCTCGTTCTTCTTCAGTCCATCGAGCTAGCCCGCGAGATCAACGAGTTGGTAGGTTGGGGAAGTTGAGTTCTTCGTACGCACCCCAGAGTTCGAATCTATCTTGGGTCTGCGGAGCCTGAATCCGACATTTGGCACGCCAGGTAGGGGTGCGTCGAAGCCCCTCTTCCACCAGTCGATCGCCTCTGTTTCGCTGTTCTCATCACTGACGCTCCTCGAGCTCATGCTGAGCATTGGGCCACTCGACCTGCCCGGGTGGCGCCTTCCCCCCAAGAAGATCTCCAATCCGCGCTCCTTGCAGCCCGCACGCCGACCGGCGCCGTTGGCCGTACGCGACAGGGACCACTTCCACCCACTCCCGCACTGCGCCGCAACCAGGCCAGCACACAATCTTCGAGCTATGCCGCACCAACGGAGCTGCACACCCGCCAAGAGCAGGCGAACACGCGAGCCGCACTCGTCATGGCACGGGAGCTGCTGCGATGCAGGATGGCGAAGGCGGCCACGAGGCCTTGCTGGAGCAGGTCACCGAGCTGCTCTATGCCGCTTGCTGGGGTGCAGCGCCCTTCTTCATGTTGCCTACGTCACAAGCGCTGCTGGGGGCATGCGCTGGCCCTCGCTACACCCACGCGCCCTCCCCCGGGGGGGCGGAGGGCCTCGCGGCGCTAGCCTGGCCCGTGATGCTGCTCGTACTACCCAGGATGCGTTACCTCCGGGTGCCGCGGGGCCGGGCGGCCCCTCCTGGGGCCGTGCCGAGATGCCACCCTACGGTCATCGTGGCCCGGCGTCAAGGATGGCAAGCAACGATGCTGGATGGCCGAGCGACGATTCAAGGATGGCGGCTTCGGGCACCCCCATGCCTCCACTGACGGACTTGTTGTACGCATCAAGAAGAAGCCCCTGCATGTTCCCTCCGCCAGCCTGGGCGTTGGGACCACGCGAGGCTGAGGCCCTTCACAAGCCACCCCGGAGCTTCACTAGCATCTTTGATGACAACAGCCACCGGGTACAAACGATACCTCAGGGGCACAATTATACTAACCATGGACCTCATGTGAACCAAGCCACGACAACGGCCGCGGACCTCAGGACAATGGCCTCGCCATAGGTGGACGGAATGCACTGGGAGCTGCGCGGCGGGAGTCCAGCGCAAGGGCCTCCCCCGCGCCGTGTGGAGCAAGGCGCCGCCACGGTGGCGGCGCACGCCGCGCCAAGGTAGGTCCTCCACCGGGGAAGGCGCCGGCGAGCCCTTTCCCCTGGCGGAGGCCAGCGTCCCCCTTGCTCCTTGGTCTCGTCCTGGTTTCCGAATGCCCCAATAGTGGTCGGGGGAGGCACAAGGCGAGGCCCTTGTCAGGCGCCAGGGACGCCCATGAAGATCTCCCCAACGTAATAATTCGTGGGGGCTGTACATGCCCTGAAGTCTCCTGAGTGCCGCCCTCGGGCCTCGCGGGGGCTCCCACCCACGTCCAAGTGGAAGCACCATGCTCCGCGCGGGTCATCGACACTGTCCCCCAATGACTATGCCCATGCCCAGTGGAAGCACTTAGCTCCGCGCTGGTGAGAAGACTAGCTAGGTGCCGGAAGCGGCTCTTTGTTTTCTCCCTCTTTCTGTAACCCAATTTTCCATCTTTTGGAATGAGATTTGGAGTTTCGTGCGCTTATCAAAGGAAAAATGGGGGGAATTTTTCTGGGTTCGCGTTGATTTCTTGCCTTTTGGTTTGTGTTTAAGAGTAAGGCCCGCGCCTACTACCCCCCTATGAGCGCCCCGCGAGCGGGGGCTGGGCGTGGCATGCGCGCCTCGAGCACGCTCGGGCTAGCCCAGGCGGCGCCGAGGCCCCCTCGGGGTCAGGAATGCAACTGTCGCAGGATCACCGCGCGCACACCTTGTCGTAATCCAGCAATCGGCTCCTCGCGAGGCCCTCTTGGGCGGGCTAGCAGGCTCCCCAGGAGGCTTAAACCCTTGCGAGCCCCCGGAGGGCCCACCTTAGGAGAGGAGTGCTTCCACAACAGCAGAACCCGCTCAAGGCCAACAACACCAAAGATAAGTCATGACAGTTACTTTAGACGGGAGCCTCCTAGTTCATGACAGCTCGTACCAGAATCTATCTCAAAAGCATATCATCATTTTATACATTATAAGGGCCCCCCTCTTTTCCAAAAGTGCTTTCATGCCCCGCAAGGCCGTACCCAAATTTTTTTGGCATACAGATCAGAACATGAAGGGAAATGCTGGCGTAGCCAGACGCGCTGCCACGGACGTCGCACTGATCATCACTATCCGCGCTGCCATCCCCAGCTGCAAGCACGGCTGCGCTGTCTTCAGGGGCGAACTCCGCGACTAGGTCGTCCACATGGCCATCCACCCAGTTTGCCAGATCGCCCTAGATGACCCCAGGCATGGGGGCTATCACAGCGTCGAAGTCAAAATGGAGGTCAAGGCTGAGAAGGTGGCTGAAGACGCGTGAGAACGTACGCCCAAGAAGGCCCCAGCTTCTATCTTTGACAAGCTCGCGAGCTCTCACGGCCCGGTCCTCCAGACGGGTCATGATCTGGGTGAAGAAGTGGAGGTAGCCACCGTCATCATCCTCGTGTGGGCGAGAGATGCTCTCTTCGCAGATGGTGTCTAAGGCCCGGTTGGCCCTGACCCTGAGGTCCTCAAGCATCGAGGAACGCTCGTGCTGCATCGTCCGACGGCGAGTTGCTTCATTCGTGGCCTTCTCCGCAAGAGACATGACATCAGCGACCTGCTGCTGGAGTGAGGACAAGTCGGCTTGGGTGGAGGCCAGGGCCTCATTGGCAGCCATCTCGCGCTGCTCCTCCGCGGCCAACTTCGCCCGGAGGGCGTCGGTCCTACCCTGCAGCTCGGCCTGCTGCATTTTGAAGAGGGGCTCCTGGAGCCCGACTCCCGGCGGTGCTCCTCAGCAAGAGCCACGCGAATCTTCGTCGCCTTTTGGTCAACCTCCTCCTGGATGTTGGCTTCCCGAGTGGCAACGGCGTGCTCAATCATGGCTGCTTAGCCCTCCCTCACCTCCAGCCGCTCGAGCTCCAGGCTATGCTCCAAGACCGCGAGCACCAGCGCGTCCTCGCGCTCTCGAATTTCCCTCTCATCAGAGGGGGCTGCATTCGGCGGTGCTACTAGGACGGCCCTGCATGCCCGGACCTGCCGCTCAAGGGCAGCGTTTGAAGCCTGGAGCTCCCTCTCCTGCTCCTCGGCCGCCACATGGCGGCAGTCAGCGGCACCAGCCTCCTCCAGAGCGTGGGCGCAGGCCTCGCGAGGAGCCGCGAGGGACGTCGCGGCATCCGCCCGAGCGCGCTCGTGCTGCAGATGCCCAAGGTTTATGGTGACCTTCAGCTGATGCCACTCGCGCGCCAGCCAGAGGCCCTCCGCTTTGAGGCATGCATCAACATCGACAAGCTCTCCCCCAAGTCGACCCAGCGCACTCATTACCTCCTGGAGAAGATCTTGGCGAACGGTGCTGCGCCCGCGCGCAAGATCCAGCGCGCGGCCAGGCCCCTCCTCCGCACTAGGGACTGCTGGGGAGGCGCGAGACGACTCGCCTGCTTTCGGCGGAGGGCTGGGCGCCGATCCTCCTTCAACCGATCCCCGGGCCTTGGCGGGGGCACCACGGATCTTGGCCTCACCGCCCGAGGATGGCGCCGATGCTCGGGCAACCCTGCTACCAACAAGCATCAACGAAGGAGCCCTTGGGACGCCCCTGCACCCCAGAGGTAGTCGCAGAAGAAGGGTCCTGGGATCATAGGCTCATGGCCCTCCAGCGGCGCCCCCGCCTCGCAGGCTGGTCCCGTGCCACACGCGGATGCTTGTCGTGAGGGTCCTGCGATTGAGAGTGAACCGAGGGCCTCCGGAGGTCGCTCCCAGGAGGTTTCGCCGCCGTAGCCGAAGAGATCCTGAGGAGTCAGGGTCAGGAGAGCACGTGACATGCGAAGAACCACAAAGAGAAGGCACTTACTCTGTTTCAGGGGCCGGGGGGCGTCACCACTGCGGCTCCAGAGCTCCTTTCTCTTGTGGAGCGCTCCAAGGCTCAAACGGAACAAACCGAGGATTGGAGCATGACCTTTTGCAGCTGGGCTGCGTACCGCCACCTCAGGAGCACTTGCCGGAGCTTCGAGGGTAGCCGCCTCAGGAGCACGGGGCCACACATGCTCACCGGTGGCCAATTCGGGAGCACTCGTTGGAGCTTCAGGAGCGGCTATCTCAGGAGCACCTGACGGCGCCTGTTCCCCAACAGTCGCCCCAGGAGTACACGGCGGCATTCGCCCCCCTGCAACCACATCTGCGGTGCACGCCGCAGGATCGGCAAGCACAAGGGCCACCAAGATGTGATTCTCGCAAGGCCCCTTAAGGCCCACTGGGCGTAGCCCCCACATGTCGAAGCAAGGCATCTGCTTCGCGAAGGCCTCCCCATTCGAGCATTGATATAGGAGGCACTTGTCTGCTGGGAGTGCGACGGGTGCCGGGTCGCCCGTCAGGAGCTGGAGCACCGTCTGCAGTGTCTTAGAGGGAAGCAAGGGCACCTGACGCCTCATGTGGTCTTTGAAGCCGGAAAAGGCCCGCATTGGGCGAGAGTGGCGTTGAAGCGGGGCGATGCACCGCCGAACGAACTCCCTCACCACCATCGGCGCCATTAGCCCCGCCTTCTTCAGCTCGGCCAACTTAGAGCAAACGCGGGTGAGCCGCCGGTCGACGAGCTTCGCGTACCCCCAGCCAGAGCTCGGCTCCGCCGGCGCCGGCGGAAGCAGGAGGAGGGGGCTGTATGTGGCGGCGTCCACATACACCCACTGCTCCCGGAATCCCGTCCCATCCGGAAGAAGCATGAAGTCAATGTCGGAGTCAGCCATCACCGCCACCGCCAGAAACGCTACGCATCCCGAGCATTGTTTGCCGTCGACCAGATGAAGCGAGAAGAAATGGCGGAACAAGGCCACAGATGGGGGAACGCCCACAATGGCCTCGCACAGGAAGGCGAAAGCGGCAAGGAGCACAATGGACCCGGGGTCCAGATGCAGCGCATAGATCTGGTAATGCAAAAGCACGACGTTGAAGAAGTCAGGGAAAGGGGGGACCAAACTGGCCAGGAGTGCGTGAAGGTGGATGGGGTTCTCGGTGGCCGTCATATCGATCTTGGCCCGTGAGGCAGGCCAGACCACCATCTCCTTCCTCTCATTGGAATCGGTGGCGAGGGTCGGCCGGACCTTGTCCAATCCCTCCTGATTGATCAACGACAACTGGCCAAGCGCGGGCTCAAAGCCCGGAGGGGATTCAGCAGGCGCGCGAGTCTTGCCCTTCTTCTTCAGCCTCGGAGCCATGGCGGCGGAGGTGGATTAGCATCGGTGAAGAATCTGGAAGGGGAGGAGCAAGCTCATAGGAAGGGAAGAAGCGGAGGACAACCGCAGCGGGCAATGGTGGCTGAGCCGCACTCGCAGCAGGCATCCGTCCAATCGAACGGTTGGCGAGGTTGCATGGGAAAGTGGAGATCCCACGTCCCATCGAGCACCACGCGTCGACCAGAGCCGCAGGCGGTTGGGGCCCGCGGCACTTCGCCCTTGCCCTTTGGCTTCGCCTCGAAGCCAAGTCCGAGCGCGCCTTGGGCCTGAGGGCTACTGTCGGCATTCTAGGAACTGGGGTACCCAGACTTGCCTGCCTGCGGCCCAAAGCGTGGCTCCATCGGCGGCCTGTTACGGCCCATCTTCTGCATCAACAACACAAGACCCTCGCGAGGGGCCAAGCCTTGCGAGGCGGATGACGCCAGGACCTCTAGAAGGAGTGGCCTCTTTAGGCTAGCTCCTGAGGAGCGGAGATTTCCATGCGAGCCCTCACCTCGTGAGGTTCGGATGACACGAGCCATGACGACCAAGGCCACGCGGGCGCCGACAGGCGCAGTACAGCAGGTTTCCTCTTTGGTGTTAAAGAGGCAAGCGCAGGCGTGGAGTCCCGAGGAATCAGCCAAAGGTTTCCATTTCCATGCAACGAGACCAAGACCGCCAGGACGGCAGGATAGAGGTCATCGCCGAGCCCACCGCGTCGTCACCACCAGAAGCTTTGCGGGCGAAGACCACCTTTCATCAGGATAAGATGTACTACTTGTCTCCCTTTGAATTTGGCCATTGTGGGATCCATTCCCGCCTTCATTTTGGGGGAAGAGGACCGAGGCCACTATAAATATAGCCTAGCCGCCACCTTGGAGAGGGAAGAAAGAAGAGAGGAGAAGGGGACGGATCACTCAGACCATCGACACCCTCACCAGCTCACCCAAGCACAAGAACACACCTCCTGAGGTTGTACTTCCACTGTACTAGTTCATCCTCAGCCCACCTCGAGGCTAATCCACCAAAAAGCAAGAGTAGGGTATTACACCGCAAGGTGGCCCGAACCGGGGTAAAGTGCCATGTCTCGTTCTTCTTCAGTCCATCAAGCTAGGCCACGAGATCGACGAGTTGGCAGGCTGGGGAGGTTGAGTTCTTCGCACGCACCCTAGAGTTCGAATCTATCTTGGGTCTGCGGAGCCCTGAATCCGACAAAAATTGATTGTTCTTATATATATCTGCTATTTTTTGATGTTTATGCTTTGTTTATTTTGTTTATGCTGCTTACTTGATGTTGTACAAACTGGTGTTGCCTTGTTGTATCTAGTCCGACATTTTTCTGGAAACAAACTATGAAGTTAGTGTATGCAGCACTGCATTTATATGTATATGTGAACATCCACTTTATATATGTGTGAACCGCATTGTTGTTTTATTCCGGTTTTTTTGTATACATATGTGTGTACTCCATTAAATTGATATATGAACTGCATTAATTTTTATTTAGCTTATGATTGCAACACTGCATTTGTTCTTTTTGTGCACTTTTTAATGACCATAGTTAAACTTCATTTTGATGCAGTGTCTGTTTTTCATGCTGGGCGCCTGGGTTTGAGGAGGTTACTCAATTGATTAACCATTATTTTGCAGAGGGTGATGTTGGTGTGAGCTTTGACAAGAGACGTCACGTCTTGTCTGAAACACAATCTCAGTTTGTTGATGGTACAGAGGAAGTTACACAGGAGTGTATGGTCTCAGAACAGCTTCGTGCATATGAATTGAAGCAAAGTAAGAAGAAGTTGAGATTTGAAAGTGACTCAATAGACTATGGGGAGAAGGAGAAGCAGAGGAGAACTACAGACGGTGCCAAGGTGCCAAATTTTTCAAAGTCAAGTAGCCTGCTTTGCTTAAGAAGAGACTGAGTTATGTTGCTGAGGAAGGGGGTACGCCTCGGCGGAGTCCACGTGTTGCTTGCATGAACAAGAATCTTGGTAAGAGAACTCCTAAAGCTAGTGCAAAGGATCCTCAGCGCAAGCGACCACATGTCAGTGAAGGTCCCAACTCTGACGATGACAACTTTGTGCTTGCTGATTTTGTGAGGCATGCTCAAACTGGTAGACACAAAGACTGTGGTTCATCTAAGAGTAACCCAAGCATCCCCCCGATGATGGCGATGAAGGTGTTGGTGCCGACTCTGGTGGGGAGGCGGATGTTGTTCCAAAGGTTTGTTGAAGTGGAGTGCATTTGTTTCCTTCATTGTTATTCTATCTTTGTTTTTTATCTCTTTTTATGGCTGCTCTTCTAATGTGGACTGCATTTCCGTTTACACAGAGGAAGAAGTCTAGTAAGAGCAATCCAACTGAAGATGATGCCGAGGGAGATGATGCTCGATTTAACAAGACCGTACGTTTGTCGCTCCCCACTGTTTGCAAAGTTGCTACTTTATTGAAAGAAGCACACTGTAGTCGTGTTCGGGGTGCTGGATTTGGTGTTATCTTTGAACTGACAGTAAAGAAAAATGTGTCACGCATTCTTATGTTCTATCTGATGGGAGTGATTGACTCTGCCACGATGATAATGGAGTTTGGGAATGGCAGGGTTCTTCGAATCAATCATGATGCAGTTCATCACATTCTTTATTTACCTATGGGAAGTTACACTGCACCCATGCCTGCTACCAGCGGCCATGATGACTCGTTGACTACCCTCAAGGATGAGCTTGGCTTTGACCGTTCAAAAAGTATAGGTGTCAAGGACTTGGCTTAGAAGCTGGAGGTGCTGGTGCAGGAAGATGATCATGTGATGGTTGATCTTGGTGTCAAGGTGTTCTTCCTAATACTTTTATCAGAATTTGCTGTGCCCTGGGCCTGCAGTTTGTTTGGGCAGGGATGCTGCCATGGTTGAGAACATGGATTATGCAGCTATGGCGCAAACGGACTTTTGTCAGCTTGTTGTTGATGTGCTGCAGGCAGCTGTGGTGAGGTGGCAGACAAAAGGCAGCAAGCAGAATTGTGGAGAGGGTTGTGCCATTGTCCCCTTGATTATGTATCTTGATTGCTTGAAGCTTCACAAATTTTCAGTTATGCACACGTTGACGCCACGCGCGTCATACCTCGCGACCAATGACTTGATGAAGTTATACAACGAGGATATGCTTGTCAAGGGAAAGATTTATTTGGAAACTTACAAATTTGGGAAGCTGCCTGTTAATGCATCTGAGTTTTTAAGATCAAAGTTTTTTTTTAAAGTGCAGTCATTATAAATCTGAACTTTCTAGTATTTACATGTGTACTTCTCTTCCCTTTTTGTCTTTTTTTTGATGTTTTTTTCATTCGTAGTGCATGGTCGACTATTTGAAATTTCCTTTGACCGGTAGCTTCATCTCACAATTTTGCAAGACTTTTGTGTTGCATATTTTCTATTTCGACAATCATAGACAAGTAGATCTAAATCTTCCTCATGAAATGTACATATGTATACACTACCAAAAAATACACATCCATGACATGTTGGGCCGAACGAAATTTTTTTCTGTCATACTTATGACACTTCTATGACGATAATTGTGACAAAACCCGGTATCATCATAGATGTGGTGGGGTCTTACTTCTATGACAAAAATCATGAAAGAAAATGGGCTTTTCATCCTGGGCGGGCCGGAGACGCAGCTGCATGACATTCTTTGGGTCGTCCATGATGGAAAAAACCGTGGTAGAAGCGAGGGCGAGGAAAATATCGGGGAGTTCCCGGTTACGGTGGGTGGTTGGGGGCCGAGCGATGCGCGTTTTTCTCGTATGTACGCGCGTGTGTGCGAGGCGTTGGGCTCTAACTAAACCCGAGCGAGGCGTTGGGCTCTAACTGAACCCGAGCAATTGCACTGTAGGCTACGCGTTACTGAACCCGAGCAATCGATCGATCCCTTGCTGTTAACTGAACCCGAGTGATTCCTTTGCTACTTCTGCTAACTGAAGCCGATCGAACACCGCTGCCTCCTTCCCTGGATGAACAGTGAGCGTCGTTGAGGGGTTTGGATGAACAGTTCCCGGTGGGGGTTGGATGAACAGGACCCTGTGGTAGTAGAGGCCGTTGCCGCTAGATGAACAGTACCCCGATCGATCGAGTCGGTGGATGAAGAGGACCCCGTGGAGGGCTGGATGAACAAGACCCCGTGGAGGGCTGGATGAGCAGGACCCCGTGGAGGGCTGGTTGAACAGTAGCCGGTGGAGGGCTGGTTGAACAGTAGCCGGTGGAGGGCTGGATGAACAGTAGCCCGTCGAGGGGTGGTTGAACAGGACCCCCGTGGAGAGGGCTGGTTGAACAGTAGCCGGTGGAGGAGCGCGCATTGGAGGCTGGATGAACAGGAGCCCGTGGATGAAGAGTCGCAGGTGGAGGCTGGAGGAAGTCGATGGTGGATTAACAGTAGCCCGTGGAAGCTGGAGGAGGTCGATGGTGGAGATGAATAGTATCCTGTGGAGTCCCGTTTTGCGGTACGCCACACCCCTCCCGATGAAGAGGACCCCCGTTTTGACCGTAGCACTCCAACACAAGTTCGTTTCCTCTGTTTTGCGGTACGCCACACCCCTCCTGATCAACAGGACCCCGTTTCGACCGTAGGAGGTCCGTTTCCTCCGTTTTGCGGTATGCCAGACCCCTCCCGATGAACAGGATCCCGTTTCCATCGTGGCTGGTCGAACATAAGGTCGTTTCCTCCGTTCGGCGATACGCCAGGCCTCGTTTCCATCGGCTGTTCCGTCCAAGCCGGTTGGCTCCTGATGAACAGCACGCGTTCCGTTGCCTCCCGATGAACACGACGCATTCCTTTGCCTCCCCATGAACATGACGACGACGTAGTTTCTCCGTTCTGACCCAGCCATAGCCATGTACATGAGCCCTGGCCGTACATATGCGCGAGTAGGCGTTCGAGACCCCGTCCGTATGTACGTACATGGCCGTATTTACTTTCTTGCACCCTGGCCGCTGTACGTACGTGTACATGCTACATGCGCGCCTCTACTACGATACGTGCGCGCCTCTACATCGACAGGTATGTACGTATACGTTCGCGACCAGAATGACAACGCTACAAACGCTTCGACCAGGTGGGTCTCTACTGTCAGGCACTTCCTTGTGTGCGAAGATGTAGCTGGTGGGTCCCAGCAGTTAGGGGGGAAACGTTTTTTACGCGAAATACGGTGGCCCGTCTGGTGGGCCCCTGCTGCCAGGTGGAGGAATAATTACTTTGCGCATAATAAGGAGGCACTTCCTTGCTGTGGCTGTAGACCCAGCTGTCAGCCTCTCCACATACAGTACTCTTCCGATGGAAGCCTTGACCACGTTTACCACGCCGCGCCGAGAGCACCAAGGCAGTGGACGACGGTGAGGCCTAGGAAGGGGACGACATGGAGCCGGGGAAGACGCCGTAGTGGAAGCCCACGCGGAGAGGAGTACGAGGGTACACTGGTTCAGCCGCGGTGTGAGGCTGCCGTCACCGCGGAATAACAGGGGGTGTGGGTGAGCAGAGGCGGATGGTCTGGCCAGCGGTGGGAGTAGTAGGGGGTGGTGAGGCCTCCGCGGCATCACAGCCGGCCACGGGAGGCAGGAGCACGCGGCACGACCGGCGCTGGTTTGGGCGGCTGGAGCAAGAAGACCAGAGGTTGAAGATGCACTACGGCCGTTGGATGGACATCGTACGGTCACTAGAGCTAGAATCGTTCATATTGACTAAGTTGACAAAGCCCTCCGTCCCCGTCAACTTAGTAGGCCCACAAGTCAGCCTCCTACGCAGGGGGGTATTCATTTTTTTTGTGCGCAATAAGGAGGCACTTCCTTGCGTGCGAAGATATAGCTGGTGGGTCCGAGCTGTCAGCGGGGGGAACGTTTTTTCACGAAATACAGAGGCCCTTCCGGTGGGTCCTAGATGTCAAGTGGAGGAATCATTATTTTGCGCGTAATAAGGAGGCATTTCCTTGTGTGCGGACATGGACCAGCTGTCAGCCTCTCCACGTACAGTCCACGTCCGATGGATGTCATTCATTGACCATCTTGACCACGCCGCGCCGAGAGCACCAGGGCGGTGGACAACGGCGAGGCCTATGAAGGGAACGACACGGAGCCGGGGAAGACACGACAGTGGCAGACCATGCAGTGGGGAGTACGGGTTGACTGGTTCGGCTGCCGTCACCGGAAAATAATAGGAGGTGTGGGTGAGTAGAGTGATAGACAGGACAAGGATGCGAGTATGGTGGGACCGTGAGGCCTGCCCGGCAGCACAGCCGGCCATAGGAGGTGGGAGCAGGCGGTTCCGCCGGCGCTGGTTTGGGCGGCTGGAGCAGGAAGATCACAGACTGAAGAAGCATGATTGCCGTTAGATTGACATCTAACGGTCTGACGCTGGTAGAGTCGATTGTTGACTAAGTTTCTTTTTTTGAGAAACCTTGTGTACGCATGAACTTAGTAGGCCCACAAGTCAGCCTCCAAATCTGTGGCAGACAACATAGAGCCCATTTGCTATAAAAATTATAATTTGCAACCCATTTGCTAATTCTTAAGTAATTTATTACAGCTCATTTTCTGCCCAGGACCACGGTCAAAAATTTCAACCTTATTTTGCATATTTCAGTAGAGTCCGAACTGTTGTAATCCCGAAATGATAAACATTTTTTAAGAACTTATTGATTTGCCAAAAAAATCGTTTTGTTTTTGTAAGCAAATAAGACGTGGGACAATTGAGTTGGTTTAAGGGAAAACCAGTGGTAAAGAAATCAGCGCTAGGAGGGAAAACAACAACAAAAATAAGGATGTAAATATGAAAAGGGAACTTTATGTATTTTCAATATAATGATACGTGTATATGAACTAGTAAAACTATAGGTAGAGATTAGAAAACGAATGTAGGACATGGCGTTTCAAGAGGAAAATAGAACTGGGCTGTGTGTTTGATTCAGTAAAAAAACTGCCTGCGGATGTTGTAAGACAAAATATAACTAACACTGGCTGGCCAGAGGCCAGTAGATACCTGCTGGATCTTTGTGCCCCGTTGTCGTTATGGGCTGGGCCTGTTAAAAACAAAACCAAGCCTGGGCATTCTACAGCCCAGTTGAAACTTGCTCGACCTGAAAAAACAATATACCTGCTCAACAAACGAGAGAATTCTGCAAGTACAGACTGATGACTGGGATGCAGCAGGTATATTGTTTTTTCATCATGATAATAAGTGCATGTACTTGTTTCGAAAAATTTGGAGAACTGGGAATTAGAACGGCAGGTGCTTATGCTACCCATCAACTAAAAATCAGGTGCCTGAAAATTCGTTTCGAAACAAATGATTCAACTTTATATCCACGTCGACCCTCGGCATGATGGTTGGAAGCAAATGCCAAGTTCATACCGAAAGATCGTTAACAACAATACCAACTTGTGGACGACAAGGTAGTACAAGTACCAATACCAAACTAACTTATAATCTTTTTACTCCTGGCCCTAGTGTTCGTCTGGTAGAAAATCTTGCAGAGGCTAGCTCCCGCTCCTTCTCTTGCTCCAGGTCCCCGAGGTGGTACTGGTGCATCACCCAGTTGGTCCTCTGCTGGTCGAAGTTCTTGTTGGTGTGCAGCACCAGAACCTTTTTGCTGCCTGTCTGCCAGCCGTTGACCACCATCGACAAGGTATTGTCTGTCTGGTGCCACATCGCGTGCATGTCGCACTCCTACTGTATCTTGCGACGCGTCCACGTGCCCCTTTTGAATGCACTGGAATTGCGCTAGAATAAATGCTTGCTTAGGCCACTCAGTGTGGTACCTGCAGTATTGTCGAATACAGGTTTTAGTGTATGTGGTTGGCATTTTCATAACATCTTTGGCATGTTGCAGTCACTTGTTTCACTTTTTATTAACTGTCAAATTGTAATTGCTTCACTAGGTTTGCGTCTAAAAAGAAAAATAGAGCTATAAACAAAGGAATATGTTTGTGCAAGTAGACGGCCGATCAGTGTCTTACCTGGAAGTTTCTCTGGATGGGTGTAGCATATGCCGTGCTCGTCGTCGATGGTTGGTATGAACAAATCGATGAGAGGGTGAGATCTCGCGCTTTCAGCAGTCAGTTTGGCCTCAAGGTGCTCGATCAGCTCCTGATCCGTGGGATCGAACTTGACGCCAGCCGGCAGCACCGGCCAATCCTTCTTGGACTTGCATCGGTTAATTACAGTTATATGGTACTCAATGTATGATCAATCGACTGTTTTAAGTGAATGATGAAAGATTTCGACAGATAAGTGGTACTCCAAATCTAAAGTCCACAATACCCAAAGACGCCGCCGGGATTCTTGTGTCACCTCACGCGCAGCGTGTTGTCACGTCAATTCAATGTGTGGACATGATGAATAATTTGACCGACGTATACTAGTACTGCTACTGTACTACTTACTAGTCGTATTTAGTGTCACATTTTAACCATAGGTTTAACTAAAAAAATGTCAATGCTTGTCACCGAAAATTATTCCATTGGAAACTATGTTCAAATACAAATAAAACGATATAATTTTTTGTGACATGCATTAACATTTAGTTAGTGAAATTTATGGTCAAAATTTGACAAAAATTACGAAGGGGACCAGTAAACCAGGAGGGAGGTAGTAGTATGAGTAGCGCAATATACGGTATACATGACTAGTACAAATTTAGAGATGGGGTAAGAAGTTACAAGGCTGTGTGATAGACTTTGTAGGCTACATGAGTAATACAAAATATAATTCCCATTGGACAACACTTTCACCAACAAGTACACACTTGAAGGCTAATTGATATATATATATATATATATATATATATATATATATGGCTTCTGCACAACAACTCCATCGTCATTATCAGTACATCCTACGCAGGTGATTTTGGATGCACTTGATCCCAGAAAGGTATCTATCCATCTAACCAGAGGAGTGCTTCAAACTAACAACAGTACATAATATCCAACAAAAGAGGGTCATGCTACAGCAGCAGGGCACATGGCTCAGTCTAGATATCAGTACGAATCAAGTTGTGCATATTTGTTGTTGGCATGTGATACGTCTCCAACGTATCTATAATTTTTTATTGTTCCATGATATTATATAATCTGTTTTGGATGTTTAATGGGCTTTACTAAGCACTTTTATATTATTTTTGGGACTAACCTATTAACCGAAGGCCCAATGCAATTTGCTGTTTTTTTCCTATTTCAGTGTTTCGCAGAAAAGGAATATCAAACGGAGTCCAAACGGAATGAAACCTTCGGGAGAGTTATTTTCGGAACAAATTTGATCTAGAGGACTTGGAGCGGACGTCAAGAAAGAAGCGAGGAGGACACGAGGCAGGGAGGCGCACCTGCCCCCTGGGCGCGCCCCCAACCTCGTGGGCCCCTCGCGGCTCCACCGACCTACTTCTTCCTCCTGTATATACCCATGTACCCCAAAAACATCCAGGAGCACCACGAAACCCTATTTCCACCGCCGCAACCTTCTGTACCCGTGAGATCCCATCTTGGGGCCTTTTCCAGCGCTCCACCAAAGGGGGGATTGATCACGGAGGGCTTCTACATCAACACCATAGCCTCTCCGATGATGTGTGAGTAGTTTACCACAGACCTTCGGGTCCATAGTTACTAGATAGATGGCTTCTTCTCTCTCTTTGGATCTCAATACAAAGTTCTCCTTGATTCTCTTGGAGATCTATTCGATGTAACTCTTTTTGCGGTGTGTTTGTCGAGATCCGCTGAATTATGGGTTTATGATCAAGATTATCTATGAGCAATATTTGAATCTCCTCTGAATTCTTTTATGTAGGATTTGTTATCTTTGCAAGTCTCTTCGAATTATCAGTTTGGTTTGGCCTACTAGATTGATCTTTCTTGCAATGGGAGAAGTGCTTAGCTTTGGGTTCAATCTTGCGTTGCTCGATCCCCATGACAGAAAGGGAAATGACACGTATTGTATTGTTGCCATCGAGGATAAAAAGATGGGGTTTATATCATATTGCTTGAGTTTATCCCTCAACATCATGTCATCTTGCCCAATGCGTTACTCTGTTCTTATGAACTTAATACTCTAGATGCATTCTGGATAGCGGTCGATGTGTGGAGTAATAGTAGTAGATGCAGAATCGTTTCGGTCTACTTGTCGCGGACGTGATGCCTATATACATGATCATGCCTAGATATTCTCGTAATTATGCACTTTTCTATCAATTGCTCGACAGTAATCTGTTCACCCACCGTAATACTTATGCTATCTTCAGAGAAGCCACTAGTGAAACCTATGGCTCCCGGGTCTATTTTCCACCATATAAGTTTCCAATCTATTTTTACTTTGCATTCTTTACTTTCAGTTTATATCATAAAAATACCAAAAATATTTATCTTATTATCTCTATCAGATATCACCTTTGCAAGTGGCCGTGAAGGGATTGACAACCCCTTTATCGCGTTGGTTGCAAGGTTCTTATTTCTTTGTGCATGTATAAGGTGACTTGTGTGTAACCTCCACCTGGATTGATACATTGGTTCTCAAAAACTGAGGGAAATACTTACGCTACTTTGCTGCATCACCCTTTCCTCTTCAAGGGAAAACCAACGCAGTGCTCAAGAGGTAGCAAGAAGGATTTCTGGCACCGTTGCCTGGGAGGCTTACGCCAAGTCAAGTCAAGATTTGATCTCCCAGCATCTAGCCATGTCTAGCGCAGTTGCCAAGTAAAGTCAAGACATACCAAGTACCCATCACAACTCTTATCCCTCGCATTACATTATTTTCCATTTGCCTCTCGTTTTCCTCTCCCCCACTTCACCCTTGCCGTTTTATCCGCCCTCCTTTTGTCGTTCGCCTCTTTTCGCTTGCTTCTTGTGTGCTTGTGTGTTGGATCGTTTGTCACGATGGCTGAAGACAATACTAAATTGTGTTACTTTTCCAATACCAACAATAATGATTTCTTAGCACTCCGATTGCTCCTCTTACCGATGCTAAATCTTGTGAAATTAATGCTGCTTTGTTGAATCTTGTCATGAAAGATCAATTCTCTGGCCTTCCTAGTGAAGATGCCGCTACACATCTAAACAACTTTGTTGATTTGTGTGATATGCAATAGAAGAAAGATGTGGATAATGATATTGTTAAATTGAAGCTATTTCCGTTTTCGCTTAGAGATCATGCTAAAACTTGGTTTTCGTCTTTGCCTAAAAATAGTATTGATTCTTGGAATAAGTGCAAAGATGCTTTTATCTCTAAGTATTTTCCTCCCGCTAAGATCATCTCTCTTAGAAATGATATTATGAATTTTAAGCAACCAGATCATGAACATGTTGCACAATCTTGGGAGAGGATGAACTTAATGATACGTAATTGCCCTACACATGGTTTGAATTTATGGATGATTATACAAAAAATTTATGCCAGATTGAATTTTGCTTCTAGAAATCTTTTAGATTCGGCCGCCGGAGGCACTTTTATGGAAATCACTTTAGGAGAAGCTACTAAACTCCTAGATAATATTATGGTTAATTATTCTCAATGGCACACCGAAAGATCCACTAGTAAAAAGGTTCATGCGATAGAAGAGATTAATGTTTTGAGTGGAAAGATGGATGAACTTATGAAGTTGTTTGCTAATAAGAGTGCTCCTATTGATCCTAATGATATGCCTTTGTCTACTTTGATTGAGAATAATAATGAATCTATGGATGTGAATTTTGTTGGTAGGAACAATTTTGGTAACAACGCTTATAGGGGAAACTTTAATCCTAGGCCGTATCCTAGTAATTCCTCTAATAATTATGGTAATTCCTACAACAACTCTTATGGAAATTTTAATAAGATGCCCTCTGATTTTGAGACTAGTGTTAAATAATTTATGATTTCTCAAAAGAATTTCAATGCTTTGCTTGAAGAAAAATTGCCTAAGATTGATGAATTCGCTAGGAATGTGGATAGAATTTCCCTTGATGTTGATTCTTTGAAACTTAGATCTATTCCTCCTAAGCATGATATCAATGAGTCCCTCAAAGCTGTGAGAATTTCCATTGATGAGTGCAAAGAAAGAACCGCTAGGATGCGTGTTAGGAAAGATTGCTTTGTAAAAGCATGTTCTTCTAGTTTCCATGATAATAGGGATGAAGATCTAAAAGTTATTGATGTGTCTCCTATTAAATCTTTGTTTTTCAATATGAATCTTGATAATGATGGGACTGGATATGAGTCAGCTTTAGTTAAAAGGCGTCCCAATGATTGGGAGTTTTTAGATCTTGATGCAAAAATTGGTAAAAGTGGGATTGAGGAAGTCAAAACTTTACATAGCAATGAACCCACTATTTTGGATTTCAAGGAATTTAATTATGATAATTGTTCTCTAATAGATTGTATTTCCTTGTAGCAATCCCCGTTAAATTCTCCTCATGCTTATTGTCAAAATAAAGCTTTTACCAAACATATCGTTGATGCTTTAATGCAATCTTATGAAGAAAAGCTTGAATTGGAAGTTTCTATCCCTAGAAAACTTTATGATGAGTGGTAACCTACTATTAAAATTAAGATTAAACATATCGTTTTGGGTGCTAGTGTTTCCACGATTCCAAAAACTTTGTGTGATGTGTTAGGTTTCCGTGAATGTGATGATTGTTCTTTAAACTTGCACCTTGCGGACTCCACCATTAAGAAACCTATGGGAAGAATTAATGATGTTCTTATTGTTGCAAATAGGAATTATGTGCCCGTAGATTTCATTGTTCTTGACATAGATTGCAATCCTACATGTCCTATTATTCTTGGTAGACCTTTCCTTAGAACGATTGGTGCAATTATTGATATGAAAGAAGGAAATATTAGATTCCATTTTCCGCTAAGGAAAGGCATGGAACACTTTCCTAGAAAGAAAATAAAATTACCTTATGAATCTATTAGTAGAGCCACTTATGGATTGCATACCAAATATGACAATACCTAGATCTATTCTTGCTTTTATGCCTAGCTAGGGGCGTTAAACGAGAGCGCTTGTTGGGAGGCAACCCAATTTTATTTTTGTTCCTTGCTTTTTGGTTCTGTTTAGTAATAAATAATTCATCTAAATTATGTTTAGATGTGGTTTCATGTTTTAATTAGTGTTTGTCCCAAGTAGAACCTTTGGGAAGACTTGGGTGAAGTCTTTATGATCTTGCTGTAAAAAACAGAAACTTTAGCGCTCACGAGATTAGCTACAACTTTTTATTGGAGAGTGCTATTTAGTTGGTTCTTTTTGCAGGTGATTAATAGACAAATTCCTCACGTCCAGAAATTATTTTAGAATTGTTTTGGTTACAGAAGTATACGTTTGATACAGATTACTACAGACTGTTCTGTTTTTGACAGATTCTGTTTTTCGTGTGTTGTTTGCTTATTTTGATGAATCTATGGCTAGTATCGGAGGGTATGAACCATAGAGAAGTTGGAATACAGTAGGTTTACACCAATATAAATAAATAATGAGTTCATTACAGTACCTTATGGTGGTGATTTGTTTTCTTATACTAACGGAGCTCATGAGATTTTTCTGTTAAGTTTTGTGTTGTGAAGTTTTCAAGTTTTGGGTAAAGATTTGATGGATTATGGAATAAGGAGTAGCAAGAGCCTAAGATTGGGGATTCACAAGGCACCCCAAGGTATAATTCAAGGACAACCAAAAGACTAAGCTTGGGGATGCCCCGGAAGGCATCCCCTCTTTCGTCTTCGTCTATCGGTAACTTTACTTGAGGCTATATTTTTTCACCACATGATATGTGTTTTGCTTGGAGCGTCTTGTATGATTTGAGTCTTTGCTTTTTAGTTTACCACAATCATCCTTGCTGTACAGACCTTTTGGGAGAGACACACATGAATTAGAATTTATTAGAATACTCTATGTGCTTCACTTATATCTTTTGAGCTAGATAATTTTGCTCTAGTGCTTCACTTATATCTTTTAGAGCACGGTGGTGGTTTTATTTTATAGAAATTATTGATCTCTCATGCTTCACTTATATCATTTTGAGAGTCTTTTAGAACAGCATGGTAGTTTGCTTTGGCTATAAAATTAGTCCTAATATGATGAACATCCAAGATGGGTATAATAAAAACTATCAAATAAAGTGCATCGAATACTATGAGAAGTTTGATACTTGATAGTTGTTTTGGGATATGAAGATGGTGATATTAGAGTCATGCTAGTTGAGTAGTTGTGAATTTGAGAAATACTTGTTCTAAAGTTTGTGATTCCCGTAGCATGCACGTCTGGTGAACCGTTATGTGATGAAGTCGGAGCATGATTTATTTATTTATTGTCTTCCTTATGAGTGGCGGTCGGGGACGAGCGATGGTCTTTTCCTACCAATCTACCCCCCTTGGAGAATGCGCATAATACTTCATTTCGATAACTAATAGATTTTTGAAATAAGTATGTGAGTTCTTTATGACTAATGTTGAGTCCATGGATTATACGCACTCTCACCCTTCCACCATTGCTAGCCTCTCTAATACCGCGCACCTTTCGCCGGTATCATACACCCACCATATACCTTCCTCAAAACAGCCAGCATACCTACCTATTATGGCATTTCCATAGCCATTCCGAGATATATTTCCATGCAACCTACCACTGTTCCGTTTATTATGACACGCTTCATCATTGTCATATTGCTTTGCATGATCATGTAGTTGACATCGTATTTGTGGCAAAGCCATCATTCATAATTCTTTCATACATGTCACTCTTGATTCATTGCATATCCCGGTACACCGCCGGAAGCATTCACATAGAGTCATATTTTGTTCTAAGTATTGAGTTGTAACTTTTGAGTTGTAAGTAAATAAAAGTGTGATGATCATCATTATTAGAGCATTGTCCCAAGTGAGGAAAGGATGATGGAGACTATGATTCCCCCACAAGTCAGGATGAGACTCCGGACGAAAAAAAGAAAAAAAAGAGGCAATAAAAAAGAGAGAAAAAGGCCCAAATAAAGAAATGAGAGAAAAATAGAGAAGGGACAATGTTACTATCCTTTTACCACACTTGTGCTTCAATGTAGCACCGTGATCTTCATAATAGAGAGTCTCTCATTTTGTCACTTCCATATACTAGTGGGAAATTTCATTATAGAACTTGGCTTGTATATTCCAATGATGGGCTTCCTCAAATGCCCGAGCTTTCATACACTTATAGCTCTAGTGCATCCGTTGCATGGCAATCCCTACTCACTCACATTGATATCTATTGATGGGCATCTCCATAGCACGTTGATACGCCTAGTTGATGTGAGACTATCTTCTCCTTTTTTGTCTTCTCCACAACCACCATTCTATTCCACCTATAGTGCTATGTCCATGGCTCACACTCATATATTGCGTGAAGATTGAAAAAGTTTGAGAATATCAAAAGTATGAAACAATTGCTTGGCTTGTCATCGGGGTTGTGCATGATTAAATACTTTGTGTGATGAAGATAGAGCATAGCCAGACTATATGATTTTGTAGGGATAACTTTCTTTGGCCATGTTATTTTGAGAAGACATGATTGCTTTGTTAGTATGCTTGAAGTATTATTATTTTCATGTCAATATTAAAGTTTTGTCTTGAATCTTTTGGATCTGAGCATTCATGCCACAGTGAAGGAAATTACATTGAGAAATATGCTAGGTAGCATTCCACATCAAAATTCTGTTTTTATCATTTACCTACTCGAGGACGAGCAGGAATTAAGCTTGGGGATGCTTGATACGTCTCCAACGTATCTATAATTTTTGATTATTCCATGCTATTATATTATCTGTCTTGGATGTTTAATGGGCTTTACAAAGCACTTTTATATTATTTTTGGGATTAACCTATTAACCGAAGGCCTAGTGCAAATTGCTGTTTTTTCCTATTTCAGTGTTTCGCAGAAAAGGAATATCAAACGGAGTCCAAACGGAATGAAACCTTTGGGAGAGTTATTTTTGGAACAAACGTGATCCAGAGGACTTGGAGTGGACGTTAAGAAAGAAGCGAGGAGGCCACGAGGCAGGGAGGTGCGCCTGCCCCCTGGGCGCGGCCCCCACCCTCATGAGCCCCTCGCAGCTCCACCGACCTACTTCTTCCTCCTATATATACCCATGTACCCCGAAAACATCCAGGAGCACCACGAAACCCTATTTCCACCGCCGCAACCTTCTGTACCCATGAGATCCCATCTTGGGGCCTTTTCTGGAGCTTCGCCGGAGGGGGGATCGATCACGGAGGGCTTCTACATCAACACCATAGCCTCTCCGATGATGTGTGAGTAGTTTACCACAGACCTTCGTGTCCATCGTAACTAGCTAGATGGCTTCTTCTCTCTCTTTGGATCTCAATACAAAGTTCTCCTCGATTCTCTTGGATATCTATTTGATGTAACTCTTTTTGCGGTGTGTTTGTCGAGATCTGATGAATTGTGGGTTTATGATCAAGATTATCCATGAACAATATTTGAATCTCCTCTGAATTCTTTTATGTATGATTTGTTATCTTTGCAAGTCTCTTCGAATTATCAGTTTGGTTTGGCCTACTAGATTGATCTTTCTTGCAATGGGAGAAGTGCTTAGCTTTGGGTTCAATCTTGCGTTGCTTGATCCAAGTGACAGTAAGGGAAACGACACGTATTGTATTGTTGCCATCGAGGATAAAAATATTGGGTTTATATCATATTGCTTGAGTTTATTCCTCTACATCATGTCATCTTGCCTAATGCGTTACTCTGTTCTTATGAACTTAATACTCTAGATGCATGCTGGATAGCGGTCGATGTGTGTAGTAATAGTAGTAGATGCAGAATCGTATCGGTCTACTTGTCGCGGACGTGATGCCTATATACATGATCATGCCAAGATATTCTCATAATTATGCACTTTTCTATCAATTGCTCGACAGTAATTTGTTCACCCACCGTAATACTTATGCTATCTTGAGAGAAGCCACTAGTGAAACCTATGCCCCCCGGGTCTATTTTCCATCATATAAGTTTCCAATCTATTTTTACTTTGCATTCTTTACTTTCAGTTTATACCATAAAAATACCAAAAATGTTTATCTTATTATCTCTATCAGATCTCACTTTTGCAAGTGGCCGTGAAGGGATTGACAACCCCTTTATCGCGTTGGTTGCGAGGTTCTTATTTGTTTGTGCAGGTATAAGGCGATTTGTGTGTAACCTCCTACTGGATGGATACCTTGGTTCTCAAAAACCGAGGGAAATACTTATGCTACTTTGCTGCATCACTCTTTCCTCTTCAAGGGAAAACCAACACAGTGCTCAAGAGGTAGAAGGATGAACCACATCCCCGCATGTGGGGTTTGCAAAAGCCATCCATCGCATGGAAGCTTGATGCCTTTCACACACTGAAGATTATCTGGCAACAAGCTGCGTCGACGAATCTCTGGATATGGTGATTCATCAAACCCATGGTATGACGTGTAAACACAGTTCCCCCTGGCGAATGGAAGTTGCATAGCACGGTAATCATCACCAGTGATATGATCGATGATTGGTTGGATGATCGGATAATTGAGCCCGAGGAACATGGAGTGGTTGCCGAGGATGTAAACCCGCCTCCAGTTGAATACGCCTGGCCCAACGAAGCTGGGATCTTTCTCGAACACGAAGCATCCATAGCCATCAATGTCACGAATGCCCTAGGCATTGTACTGCATGTGCTTTGATGAAATGGTTTGGTCAATTTCGTACGTGCAAATGAGCATCAAATGAACGCCGTCAGCTGAACGAGCGATAAACCACCACGCATCGGCTGGTATGATTCCAGGTCCTGGAATCATGAAGGCCAGCGCATTTGCGTCTGCTGCAACAATTCAAATTGGAGACCAAAAGGACAAAAATAAACAATCATGTTCAGAGTCTGTGTGGAATTAAGGTTATTATAACAGTGACACATATCATAGACAGAGAATTGCAATGCCGTGGTCATAATTATACCCCAAGTTAAAAAAATAAGCCAATGGCTTTCATATTCTAGCAATATATCATGGTTCAAACATCATGTAAGAATGAGAGGAAAACAGATATGATAGGGCCTACTCATATTCTACCATAGCACTTACTACAGTTATCATATCAACTCTAAGCAATAACATGTGTTGTTATAAAATCCTGGAAATGATAGTAACATATAGCAATCATGAGGTTATACTCATATTATCTATTCTAACAATCATTAGATGCCAATTGTTCTCATATCAACTCTAACAATAACATGTGTGGTCATAAAAATCTAGGAAATGAGAGGAACATATAGCAATGATGTGGTTATAGACATACTATATATTCTAAATTTGTAACAATGAACAGGCAGTCGTATTCTTAAGGTATAGATGAGATGAGATAGAACAATTACACGACGATAGATTCCACCAGTATAGGCAGCCAATCTGTGCGTCGACCGCATAAACGATTCCATCATGCACTATAGCATCAGACAGAAATGTTGGGTGAAGAGGATCAACGATGAGCCATAACCATGTATGGCGACCGGATTCCAGATAGACTAATCCCATGTTGAACACGGCAATGAGCTTGTAATCCATGTAGTCTTGTGATGGTGTGGGCACTTCGCAGATTACAGCCTTCAGCAAACAGAGGTCGAGCCAAAAGCTCGACGCGTCTCGTGAGTAGTAGGCAGGAGTGTCCGGCGGGCCGTGAAGCTCGATGGTGGCGGTATCCAGCGATGGAAGGGTGATCTCTCGCTGGGTGTAGATATCCACAAGATGCCACGGACTACCGGATTGGTGGATGAGGATGATCCAGTTGGCCTTCATGCCCGCCCAGTAGTGGCCGCGCATGAAGGACATGTGGACGGGTAGTGGTAGCATGTCGAGGGGCACCACGGCAACCTCCGTAGGATCGTCAAGTCGGTGTCTGGGCCACCTGCGAGGATCGGGCATCAGCAAGCAGGGTGTCTTGAAAAGAGCCGGCCGGTTGCAGACGAGTAGACGGTAGAAAGACACTGAGCATGCGGCCAGACGGACGGTGCTGAGCAGGTCCATACGATTACAGATCTGCTCCAAGAGAACATCGGGGGGGGTGGGTTCCAATCGCGGCTCTGCGTGTCAGTTGGTTTTGCCATAGGTTTTTTTAGGGTGCTGAGTGACTGGGGTTTTCGGTGCCTGCGAGCCAGCGGGGAAGTGGATTCGGGCGGGCGAGCGAAGAAGATGGCGTGTTTGGCCGAGCAGTGAGCGGGGGGATATAGTACGTGCGAGCTACCAAGGAAGATGGCACGGGCGGGCGAGTAGTGAGCGGGGGGAAATGGTGTGCGGCTGACGATGGGGAAGAGAGGAGGAAGAAGAAGAGAGGAGGAAGAAGAGTGAAAGACGGGGAAGAAAGTGCATTAAATCTCAATTCTACTAGTACTACTACCAGGATATACCGTCCTTCGGAGTGTAAATAGTTACGCCGATGACATGTGGGTCTACCTCAAGAGGGCCCATATGTCAATTAATGGAGGAGAGAGGTGCGTAGTTGTATTTGCGGAAGCGTGCTCCACTGGCAAACATGATGGCAGTACTGGGTAAGGCTGATTTAGTAACACCAACACGCTGGTTCAGCTTATTAATCAAGTTTCCCATCTGCTGCCGCGTGTATTGTCACTTCACTGTGAAGACTAGTTGAATAGTTCTCTCTGACCGAGATGGGGAATAATGGATCGCGAAGACTTCCTATCGACAGTATCCCTATGCCTGTACGCTCGGGCCCTTCCCAATGCTCCGCCTTATACAGGTGCTAAGGCTGCCATGTAGGCAAAAAGTCTGATGTGGCAAGGTAATTAAGAGGAGAGATAAGTGTGGTGACCCCAGTACTAAGCCCGAGAACCTAGACAAAAGACTTAAATGGAATAATCCCACCAATGCATGAAGAACTTTAGTTACAAAATCATTAAATAAAGGATTCTTAGCACCAACAAGTTATGCACCTATACATGTAAGCATTGGGAGCTTTAGTTGCTAAAGTTTTTAATGCGCTTAGCACCCCATGTAAGCATCGATGCATCCTGTCCAACAAGATGAAACATTGGCCAAGGCACCCGACACCAATAATGTAGGAGTACTAGTACTACCTCCTTTCCGGTTTATAGGGCTCAATTCAAAAATCTCATCAACCAAGGTAGATGATTAGTGGTGGAATAATTTTTGTAGTTTGCAAAAACACTCAATTAATGCACTCGTTTTCCTCAAAAAAATATGTTTACCGATGCCTTAATTTTGTGTCAAACTTTTACCATCTACTCCCTCCATCCAGGTGAGTCATCTTCGGTTGTGCATCATGACCAAGGAGGGGAAAACAAGAGGACTTAATGTTTATTTGCTACTCCCTCCGTTCCTAAATATTGTCTTTTTAGACATTCAAATGGAATACAACATACGAATGTACGTAGACATTTTTAGAGTGTAGATTCACTCATTTTGCTCTGTACGTAGTCACTTGTTGAAATCTCTAGAGAGACAAATACTCCATGGGAACAGAGGGAGGCTTTTACTCCGTATTTGAGAACAGAGGGAGTATCACAATATGGAGGGAATAGAGGAAGCTTTGAAATATGAACATGTCAATGGGAGGGAGTAAAAGCCTCATGCATGCATGCATGCAACATGCAACACTCACACGTACACATGGACGCACGCAACACTCACGCACCCATGCAGCACACAGCACGCGACGCAACACACACGTTCACGCTCCAGTGCTGATCCTACTCCCTACGTCCATGAAAGACTGTACATTTAGAGATTTACACATTGACCTGGGAATAATTAACACCCAAAAGTAGCAGATTTATGTGTGCATGTGACCATTGAGAGAAGAAGATTAAATGAAGGTTGTTGCATGCTGTAATTAAGGATAGACATGTAGCCTATAGCTAGAGCACAAGTTGGTGCATTAGTCAATCAATATTGATTTTAGATTAAAGGCTAAATGAATTGGAAGTGTTGATGTACACTCTTTGTTTTTTAGCCGATGTACACTCTTTGTTCGAAGACCGAGGGAGTACACGTGCATGCACTCACATACATAGCCAGGGTGGTTCGCGCGCAAGGGTTGGACTCCTGTCGCGCCTGCGTAAAGTTTTGTTCAACTGATTTCTTCACTCTGCCAACTAACAGGTGGGACCCAGAAACCAGGTGACAATTTAACCAGTCAACAAAGTGCCACGTCGGCTATGTGGCCGGTCAGTAGGGTGCAATACGGTGCTCTACAATGAGCTAGTGATCGTATAATCACCGCAAAACTATATATAGTGACCGTAAAGAGCGTATTGTTACATACGTTGACCGCCAGTGTATTTTCTCGTTTCAAATTAAGCCATATTTGACCGGAAAGGACTAGTACTTGTACTGCTTTGGTGTGTCCCGTCAACTCGCCGAACGAGGAGAAGCTTGCTTACTACGCCTCTCCCTCGCCCACGCAAGCTGTGGCTCGCAGGAAGAGGAGAGGGTTTTGACTACAGCGCCCTCTCCCTCTCCCTCTCGCTCGCCCTCGCTGAGGGAGTCCTGGACTGCGGGGTCCTTGGGCGTCCGTCCTATTATCCTTTGGGCCAGACTGGTGGGCTGTGAAGACATGAAGGCCGAAGGCTATACCCGTGTCCGGATTGGACTCTACTTGGCGTGGAAGGCAAGCTTGGCGACCGACTATGAAGATTCCCTTTGATGTAACCGACTTCATGTAACCCTAGATCTCTCCGGTGTCTATATAAACCGGAGAGAGTAGTTCGGATGGAGGGAGAATACTCATTACCATATTCACATAAGCTAGACTTCCAGGGTTTAGTCATTACGATCTCATGGTAGATCAACTCTTATAACACTCATATTCATCAAGATCAATCAAGCAGGAAGTAGGGTATTACCTCCATAGAGAGGGCCCGAACCTGGGTAAACATCGTTTCCCCCATCTGCTGTTACCATCGATCCTAGACGCACAGTTCGGGACCCCCTACCCGAGATCCGCCAGTTTTAACACCGACATTGGTGCTTTCATTGAGAGTTCCACTGTGCCGTCGGAAAAGGGATCGATGGCCCCTTCGATCGTCAATGATGACGTTGTCCAGGGAAAAACCTTTCTCCCCGGACAGATCTTCGTATTCGGCGGCTTCGTACTGCGGGCCAACTCGTTTGGACATCTGGAGCAGATCGACAGCTACGCCCCTGGCCATCAGGTCAGATTCGGAAGCTTGAACTACGTTGCGGACATCCGTGGAGACTTGATCTTCGACGGATTTGAGACCGCGGCAATCGCTCCCCGTCGCCCCGATGAACATGGCTTAAACCTGTCGTCGCGCTGCATCCAGGAGACAGCTCCTGCAGCAACTCTAGCCTTAGATCAAGTCGTTCGAAGATGGAAAGCTCAACCCCATCACGGGGGCCACCGATTCTGCGGCGTTGGAGCCGCATGCAGATTCCGCTTCATACGATATCTGCGTCAATGGAACCCCGGACTCGTCTCCGGTGTCGAGTTTCGAATCCTGCAAGCCCGCGGATACCAAACTCGATCGATTGTCGATCTTCAAGTTCACTATCACAGATGTCTTCCAACACTCACCCATGGGCGACCTGCTAAACTCACTAAAAAACCTATCCCTGGAAGATGACTCGTCGCCGAACTATGTTTGGTTTGAACTTATGACGGATGATGGAGAATTTTCCTTCCCACCCGCCACCCACTTCATAGCCACTGTCGAAGACCCAACCAACACGCTTGACCCCCGCTCTGATGACATCGACGATATGGACGACGATGAAGGGCAAGGCCAGAGCTTAATATCCGCTAGATGCGGGACGGCCACCTCCTGGTATGACGTGTGTATGGTAGACACACCCCACGACGATCTCGGCGATGACAAGGAGGATCCAGTTGAGGATAAAACTCCTGGTACACAGTCCGAACAACGGCGCCCCCGGCGCCGCTCTCAGTCACGTCACTCAAGAAAAAACAATATTAGCACCGGAGATGATAACACTCCGGACATCGAAGACCCTGTTGAGGCAGGATCCGAACAGGAGGACCAGGAAGGCGGGCAAGACAGCCTTGAGGAACTGGCCACATACGGAGACTCGGAGGACAGTAATTATCTCCCATTCTCCAAGGAAGAGGAGAGCCTCGGCATCGAGGATTTTATCGTGCCTGAGGAACCTCCCGAGCAGGAGCGCTTTAAACGCCGGCTCATAGCCACTGCAAGGAGCCTAAGGAAGAAGCAACTGCAACTTCAAGCGAGCCAAGATTTGCTCAATGATAGATGGACCGAGGTCCTGGCCACCGAAGAATACGGCCCTAGCGGCCCAGACAAAAGCCACCCCAAGTGTAGGTGGCTCCCTCAATACGATGGCAAGGCGTTGGAGCCCGCACCACCATCGGATATTACGGTAGGCCGACCACAATTCGGTTCGGATAAAACGACAACCCAAGCAGAGCACCACACCACCCCATTCGGCCATCAACACAAGAACAAAACAGCCCAGGGGAACACTCGCGACATCCAACAAGACCTATATGGACACAACAAACCCGACAATGCCCGGTCCGAAAACCGTAAGCGGAGTCCTCCGGAGGTGCTTCACTGTGTGGCCCAACATAGAGGAGTTGCACACTCTCTTTGCTTCACTAACGAGGTAATGAAGCATGAATTCCCAGATATGTTTAAACCCATTAACATCGAATCATACGATGGAACAACAGATCCCGCGGTATGGCTTGAGGATTACCTCCTCCATAGTCGCATGGCTCGCGGAGACGACCTTCATGCCATTAAATACCTACCCCTCAAGCTCAAAGGGCCAGCTCGGTACTGGCTACACAGTTTGCCAGAAAATTCTATCCGCAATTGGGAAGATTTGGATGACGCCTTTCGAGACAACTTCCAAGGAACATATGTCCGGCCACTAGATGCCAATGACTTGAGTCATATTTCCCAGCAGCCCGGCGAGTCAGCCAGGGAGCTCTGGACCAGGTTCTTAGTCAAAAAGAACCAACTTGTCAACTGTCCGGATGCGGAAGCCATTGTGGCCTTCAAACACACCGTCCGGGACGAATGGCTAGCGCGTCACCTCGGCCAGGAAGGACCTAAATCCATGACAGCCCTTACCGCTCTAATGACTCGCTTTTGTGCGGTAGAAGATAACTGGCTCGCTCGAAAAAGCAACAACGCCAGCGACCCGGGCATTTCCGAAATCCGAGACGGTAACTGCAAGCCACGACGAACCGAACAAAATAGTCACAACAACAATGAAAGATTATGCGACACAGCGGTCAACGCCGGATTTCACAATCCGAAGCCCGGTCAACGGAAGAAGCCATTAAAGGCAAACCAGGATGGACCATCCACCCTTGACAGGATATTGGACCAACCTTGTCAGATTCACGGCCACCCTGATAAGCCAGCTAATCATACCAACAGAAACTGTTGGGTCTTCAAGCAGGCAGGCAAGCTTAACCCTGAGCACAAGGGGAGGAGGCCACCAGGAGATAAAACGACGGAGCGGCTCGCCAGCCGAACACCAGGGCCCAGAAACAGTTTCCCTCTGAAGTTCGACCACTCCCGGAACGGAAATAGCAGTTCGGCTTCCGCCACCCACCTGCTATACTGGCAAGATTTGCACCACGCATACATCACTACGCACTCAAGATACCATGGGCATCGGCGGAAGCACAATATGGACAACCCTGCAAGCATTCCCGTAATGTTTTTTATCCATTTTTCTTCATTATCTCTTAAAAATAGGTGACCATCAGGACAGCATCTACATCGGACTCTATCGGAGTTCGGATCCGTACACTCACCTAAGGGGCTACTTCCGTTAAGGATTCCCCCTCCCCGAGGACGGGCAGCGCAGACGTGCGGCAGGAGGTCCAAAATAAGTTTTTTTAGACCGCACTCTTTATTTTGAGCCTGTATTATGCCTTCTTCCTCCGTTCCCGACCCCGAGGATGTCAAATATCCGGGTTGTGGTTTTCTACTCTTTCTATATATTTATCATTGGCATATTGCTCCGCTCCCAGTAAACTTCATCCAAACTAATCTTCCATGCTCTTTCTACAATGAGTCCGGCCGTAACGGCTGCCTTACAAAACGCACCTTGGCATAACTTGCCAGGGGCCCGGTATGGGAACAAATGAGTCGCCAGTTGTTGGGGATATTACTGCTAGGCATAAACCGGCCAGGAGAGGCCGGGTTATCCCCATAACAAGTTATTATATTTGAATCCCATGAAGATGAAGACGATGGCGCTTTATGAAGGCCCAGGGCCCAAAGGCGGGTTATGGCCTGCAGACATAAACCAACATTGATATGTAAGCTTGTGTTGTAAGATAGAAATAGTAGAGACCGGGCCGGACACGTTGATGAGCCGGTCTCAGGATCCTGTAAACCGACGAGCGTCAACCCATGTATATAAGGGGATGACCCGGCAGCGGTTTAGGAACAAGAAACAACAACTCGAGAGCCAGGCATAGCGAATTCGCTCCCTGGTCATGGAAACCCTAGCAATTCCACAACAACTGGATTAGGCTTTTACCTTCACTGCAAGGGGCTGAACCAGTATAAACTCTCTGCGTCCTTTGTCGGCTTTAGCCCCTTTAAGTTAACCCATCGCGATGGCTCCACGACTAAGTCCTTTCACTAGGACATCTGCCGTGACAAAACCATGACAGTTGGCGCCGACCGTGGGGCTATCGCACGATGGTTTCGAGTTCTTAGAGGGAAGCTTCGAAGGGCTCAAGGGATACGCTATGGGCCGGATGACCAAGAGTCGTCGCAGCAAGCTCTACATCGACGACGCAGGCTGGGGCCCTGAGGCCGGCTCAATCAAGTACGGGTACCGGGTCCCCTTCGGCGACATTCACGTTTTCATCAGAAAGATCAGCGAACCTGGCCTTGAGCCGGACATCTGCACCGACATCGTCGAGACGGCTCAGTGTGCGAGACCCGCCCGGGTTCAGCCTGCCATAAAGCGTGCCTTCGTGGGAGTCATTCATGGAGCGGAATCTGAGGATAGATCGGCATCTGGTGGTGAGACCGTCGTTTATTCTGATGATGAGTCATCGACCGGAGAGACCGAGTCATTGTACCAGATGCAAGATGGCCGGATTGTGGGCTGTTCCGATGGCGACAGTATTCCGGACCCCTTTGATCTGCCAAACCGGGTTGCGATCTTCATGGCCGGTACGCAGCCAGCGCTCCACTCTTCGACCGCAGCGGCGGTGATTTCCGGAGCGACAGCGGCCGGGGCAGGAGGCCCCGTGCAACCGCCGGCTCAGCTTTTATCTGATTTATTTGATGCTTTGGCAACATTGATGGCGGAAGTTAACCCGGCGAATCAAGATGAGCATAATGCAGAAATCGCAAAAGTGAAAGATCAGATAACCCAGACCAAGGCCAGCCTGGCAGCTGAGGATACCAGGATGGCTGCAGAACGGGCCGCATTGGATGCACATGCTTACCGGCTTATGTTGGCTCAGAGCGCGTCAAACGATGTCATGAGGAGAAGATACCGGTCTCACCTGCCGCCGGTTTATGAGGACAGGAACCTATTTAATACCCCAGGGGCAGGGACTAGTAATCCGCCAGTGGTAAACCGGGCAGAGGTACCTAGAATGGGGGCGCCGGTTCAGCCACGTCCAACAGATCTGCCTCGTCAGAACATCGTTCCGTCACAGCATGTCCCAACACCACCGGGTCACTACTCTAACCCGATGGATAACATTGTCGCTGCCGCTTCACGATTGGTAGCTCTCCCGATCGAGGGCGAGTCCCTAGTAGCGGTCGAGACACGACGGGCTAGAGAGCTCCTTCAGACAGCCTTGACTCAGCAGCACGCTTATTCATACAGCCGCGAAAGGATTCATTCTACTCCTCGCCCGAGCCGGAGTTATAGCAGGCATATGGATGAACCAGCCGTGTCAAGCAGTGCGCAAAATCAGTCTGCCCCGTGGCCATAACCCGGCGGGTGGCGGTGGAGATGCTCAGGATGTGGTGGATCGTGCTAGGGCACGTCGAGAGGCCGAGTTAGCAGCGCAGCATGAAGCCCGCCAACTTACTCCGGTTCGTCCAACAACTTCGGTGGCACCAGGGGTTACCTCTAGTTCTTTGGGGGTGCCGTGTCTCGTCCCAGCACTGCGCAACATGCGCCTGCCCAAGGATTTCAAGGGCCCACGTAAAGTGCCGAATTACACTGCCGATTTATCCCCCGAGTCATGGGTTGAAAGCTATGAGATGGCGATGGAGATGCTGGATGTGGACGATGCGGCGTGTGCCAAATATTTCACCATGATGTTGGAAGGAATGGCTCGCACATGGTTGAAAAACCTGCCAGCTAACTCCATTCGGTCATGGGCCGAGCTAAGGGCCCGGCTTATCCAGAATTTCAAGGATACATGCAAGCAGCCCATGTCGATTGTGGACCTAGCTGCCTGTGTCCAGGAGGAATGAGAGTCAACAACCCACTAGGTGCGCGGGGTTTCAGAGATTTTGCATTCATCAGACTACATCAACGCTGATACAACAGTTTTAACGTTGGAAGGCAATTGCCGGTTTGCACCTCTGAAGTTGAAGTTGGGACGGCTCAAACGACATTGTAATGACATGGGAACACTTATGGCAGCTCAGACGAAGTATGTCGAATCTGATAGTACCAAGGACCACGAGTCTGACGATAACACCAAACGATAACAGTTTAGATTTTGTGGCTAACACAAACGCGCTGGACAAAGGCTAGCGCCATAAGGGAAAGAAGAGCGGCAGCACCAAAGGATAACAGTTTAGATTTTGTGGCTAACACAAACGCGCTGGACAAAGGCTAGCGCCATAAGGGTAAACTGCCCCAGCTTGTGTTGGAAATATGCCCTAGAGGCAATAATAAATGGTTATTATTATATTTCTTTGTTCATGGTAATTGTCTATTATTCATGCTATAATTGTATTGTCCAGAAATCGTAATACATGTGTGAATACATAGACCACAACCTGTCCCTAGTAAGCCTCTAGTTGACTAGCTCGTTGATCAACAGATAGTCATGGTTTCCTGACTATGGACATTGGATGTCATTGATAACAGGATCACATCATTAGGAGAATGATGTGATGGACAAGACCCAATCCTAAGCATAGCATAAAAGATCGTGTAGTTTCGTTTGCTAGAGCTTTTCCAATGTCAAGTATCTTTTCCTTAGACCATGAGATCATGCAACTCCCGGATACCGTAGGAGTGCTTTGGGTGTGCCAAACGTCACAACGTAACTGGGTGACTATAAAGGTGCACTACGGGTATCTCTGAAAGTGTCTGTTGGGTTGGCACGGATCGAGACTGGGATTTGTCACTCCGTGTAACGGAGAGGTATCTCTGGGCCCACTCGGTAATGCATCATCATAATGAGCTCAATGTGACTAAGGCGTTAGTCACGGGATCATGCATTGCGGTACGAGTAAAGAGACTTGCCGGTAACGAGATTGAACAAGGTATTGGGATACCGACGATCGAATCTCGGGCAAGTAACATACCGTTTGACACAGGGAATTGCATACGGATTGATTGAATCCTCGACACCGTGGTTCATCCGATGAGATCATCGTGGAACATGTGGGAGCCAACATGGGTATCCAGATCCCGCTGTTGGTTATTGACCGGAGAGGCGTCTCGGTCATGTCTGCATGTCTCCCGAACCCGTAGGGTCTACACACTTAAGGTCCGGTGACGCTAGGGTTGTAGAGATATATGTATGCGGAAACCCGAAAGTTGTTCAGAGTCCCGGATGAGATCCCGGACATCACGAGAGGTTCCGGAATGGTCCGGAGGTGAAGAATTATATATAGGAAGTCAAGTTTCGGCCACCGGGAAAGTTTCGGGGGTTACCGGTATTGTACCGGGACCACCGGAAGGGTCCCGGGGGTCCACCGGGTGGGGCCACCTGTCCCAGAGGGCCCCGTGGGCTGAAAGTGGAAGGGAACCAGCCCTTAGTGGGCTGGGGTGCCCCCCTTGGGCCCCCCCCATGCGCCTAGGGTTGGGAACCCTAGGGGGAGCTTCCCCCTTGCCTTGGGGGGCAAGGCAACCCCTTCCCCCCTTAGCCGCCACCCCCCCATGGAGATCTCATCTCTCAGGGCTGGCGCACCCCCCAGGGGCCTATATAAAGGGGGGAGGGAGGGCAGCAACCTACAGCCTTGGGCGCCTCCCTCCTCCCCTGCAACACCTCTCTCTCTCGCAGAAGCTTGGAGAAGCCCTGCCGGAGACCCGCTACATCCACCACCACGCCGTCGTGCTGCTGGATCTCCATCAACCTCTCCTTCCCCTTGCTGGATCAAGAAGGAGGAGACGTCGCTGCACCGTACGTGTGTTGAACGCGGAGGTGCCGTCCGTTCGGCACTCGGTCATCGGTGATTTGGATCACGGCGAGTACGACTCCGTCATCCACGTTCATTGGAACGCTTCCGCTCGTGATCTACAAGGGTATGTAGATGCACTCCTTTCCCCTCGTTGCTAGTAGACTCCATAGATGCATCTTGGTGAACGTAGGAAAATTTTAAATTATGCTACGATTCCCAACAGTGGCATCATGAGCCAGGCCTATGCGTAGTTACTATGCACGATTAGAACACAAAGTAGTTGTGGGCGTTGAGTTTGCCAATTCTTCTTGCCGCTACTAGTCTTTTCTTGTTTCGGCGGCATTGTAGGATGAAGCGGCCCGGAACGACCTTACACGTACGCTTACGTGAGACAGGTTCCACCGACTGACATGCACTAGTTGCATAAGGTGGCTAGCGGGTGTCTGTCTCTCCTACTTTAGTCGGAACGGATTCGATGAAAAGGGTCCTTATGAAGGGTAAATAGAAATTGGCAAATCACGTTGTGGTCATACGTAGGTAAGAAAACGTTCTTGCTAGAAACCTACAAACCACGTAAAAACTTGCAACAACAATTAGAGGACGTCTAACTTGTTTTTGCAGCAAGTGCTATGTGATGTGATATGGCCAGAAGATGTGATGAATGATATATGTGATGTATGAGTTTGATCATATTCTTGTAATAGGAATCACGACTTGCATGTCGATGAGTATGACAACCGGCAGGAGCCATAGGAGTTGTCGTTAGCCATAGAAGTAGAAGTAATCATTGGCGTGACGACTTCATGAAGACACAATGATGGAGATCATGATGATGGAGATCATGGTGTCATGCCGGTGACGAAGATGATCATGGTGCCCCGAAGATGGAGATCAAAGGAGCATGATGATATTGGCCATATCATGTCACTATTTGATTGCATGTGATGTTTATCATGTTTTTGCATCTTATTTGCTTAGAACGACGGTAGTAAGTAAGATGATCCCTTATAATAATTTCAAGATAGTGTTCACCCTAACTGTGCGAAGGTTCGTTGTTTCGAAGCACCACGTGATGATCGGGTGTGATAGATTCTAACGTTCGAATACAACGGGTGTTGACGAGCCTAGCATGTACAGACATGGCCTCGGAACACACACAATACACTTAGGTTGACTTGACGAGCCTAGCATGTACAGACATGGCCTCGGAACACGGAGGACCGAAAGGTCGAGCATGAGTCGTATAGAAGATACGATCAACATGGAGATGTTCACCGATCTTGACTAGTCCGTCTCACGTGATGATCGGACACGGCCTAGTTAAACTCGGATCATGTTTCACTTAGATGACTAGAGGGATGTCTATCTGAGTGGGAGTTCATAATCAGATGAACTTCATTATCATGAACACAGTCAAAAAGGTATTTGCAAATTATGTCATAGCTTGCGCTTTAGTTCTACTGATTAAGATATGTTCCTAGAGAAAATTTAGTTGAAAGTTGGTAGTAGCACTTATGCGGACTGGGTCCGTAAACTGAGGATTGTCCTCATTGCTACACAGAAAGCTTATGTCCTTAATGCACCGCTCGGTGTGCTGAACCTCAGCCTCGTCTGTAGATGTTACGAAACATCTGACATACACGTTTTGATGACTACGTGATAGTTCAGTGCGGTTTAGAATTGTGGCACCAAAGACGTTTTTGAAACGTCGCAGAACATGTGAGATGTTCCGAAGACTGAAATTGGGATTTCAGACTAGTGCCCACGTCAAGAGGTATGAGACCTCTGACAAGTTTCTTAAGCCTGCAAACTAAGGGAGAAAAGCTCAATCGTTGAGCGTGTGCTCAGATTGTCTGAGTGCCACAATCGCTTGAATCGAGTGGGAGTTAATCTCCCAGATGAGATAGTGATAGTTCTCCATAGTCACTGCCACCAAGCTAGTAGAGCTTCGTGATGAACTATAACATATCAAGGATATGATGATCCTTGAGCTATTCGCGATGTTTGACACCGCGAGAGTAGAAATCAAGAAGGAGCATCAATTGTTGATGGTTAGTAAAACCACTAGTTTAAGAAGGGCAAGGGCAAAAGGGATACTTCATGAAACAGCAAGTCGTTTGCTACTCTAGTGAAGAATCCCAAGGTTGAACCCAAACCCGAGACTAAGTGCTTCTGTAATGAGAGGAACGGTCACTGAAGCAGTACCACCCTAGATACTTGGTAGATGAGAAGGCAGGCAAGGTCGACAGAAGTATATTGGATATACGTTATATGAATGTGTACTTTACTAGTACTCCTAGCAGCACCAGGGTATTAGATACTGGTTCGGTTGCTAAGTGTTAGTAACTCGAAATAAAAGCTGCGGAATAAATGGAGACTAGCTAAAGGTGAGATGACGATATGTGTTGGAAGTGTTTCCAAGGTTGATATGATCAAGCATCGCATGCTCCCTCTACCATCGAGATTTGGTGTTTGCGTTGAACATGACTGGATTATGTTTACCGCAAAACGGTTATTCATTTAAGGAGAATAATGGTTACTCTGTTTATTTGAATAAAACCTTCAATGGCCTTGCACCTAAAATGAATCTCGATCGTAGTGATACACATGTTCATGCCAAAAGATATAAGATACTAATGATAGTACCACATACTTGTGGCACTGCCACTTGAGTCATATTGGTGTAGAACGCATGAAGAAGCTCCATGTAGGTGGATCTTTGGACTCACTCATTTTAGAAAAGATTGAGACATGCGAACCATGTCTATTGGTATATATGCATGAAGAAACTCCATACAGATGGATCGTTTGGACTCACTTGATTATGAATCACTTAAGACATGCAAATCATACCACATGGGCAAAATGACTGAAAGTCCTCGTTTTCAGTGAGATGGAACAAGAGAGCAACTTATTGGAAGTAATACATTTTGATGTATGCAGTCCAATGAGTGCTGAGGCATGCAGTGGACATCGTTATGTTCTTACTTCAGAGATGATTTGAGTAGATGCTGAGTGTATTTACTTGATGAAACACTAGTCCGAATTATTGAAAGGTTCAAGTAATTTCAGAGTGAAGTTGAAGATCGTCGTGACAAGAGGATAAAATGTCTGTGATATGATCATAGAGATGAGTATCTGAGATACGAGTTTGGCACACAATTGAGACATTGTGGAAAGTGTTTCACAATTAATACCGCCTGGAACACCATAGTGTGATGTTGTGTCCGAACATCATAACTGCACCCTATTGGATATGGTGCATACCATGATGTTTCTTATCAAATTACCACTATCGTTTATGGGTTAGGCATTAGAGACAACCGCATTCACTTTAAAAGGGGCACCACGCAATTCCGTTGAGACGACACCGTTTATAGAAACCTAAGTTGTCGTTCCTTAAAAGTTTGGGGCTGCGATGCTTATGTGAAAAAGTTTCAGGCTAATAAGCTCGAACCCAAAGCGGATAAATGCAACTTCATAGAATACCCAAATACAGTTGGGTATACCTCCTATTTCAGAGGAGGGAGAGGCGCCGCGGGCGTGCGGGCGACGGTGGCGGCCGGCGACGAGTGCGGGAGGAGGCGCCGGCGCCGATGCGGGCGGAGGCGACGATGGCGGTGCTCGCGG